>NC_091928.1:9125727-9425727 GCF_041260155.1 Ptychodera flava
GCCGACACTCCAATGCCAAACCATAACACGTAAGTGGATCAACAATGATATCGTATTACCAGGCGCCAAATGTAAAAAAAATACACAATCAAGCTTTTTTAGAGATAGAAAAGGTGGAAAATGTGTATAGAGAGAGGAATTATATATATATATATATATATATATATATATATATATATATGTGTGTGTGTGTGTGTGTGTGTGTGTGTGTGTGTGTGTGTGTGTGTGTGTGTGTGTGTGTGTGTGTGTGTGTGTGTGTGTGTGTATACACACACATACAGATACATTGCCCCACACATATGTTTGCGTATGCATACATATACATACATACATATAGAAAAAAAATACGCGCACGCATATAGCGTATTCATTCATACATGTAGAATACATACATACACACATACATAATAAGTACGCACATACATACATACATACATACATACATACATACATACATACATACATACATACATACATACATACATACATACATACATACATACATACATACATACATACATACATACATACATACATACATACATACATACATCGGACTTTGATACAGCTCGAAGATTTTACATTGAGCCTCGTTTTCGAGGCAGCTGCTGACGTTTACAGTATCTGACAGGGCTGCAAAATCTTATATATACAGCCTCGTTCTGATGAAGCTGAGCTGAGTAAGTTTCTTACATATAGAACCTCGTTCTGATACAGCGATACAGCTGCAAAAAGTTTATATATATATCGGGCCTCGTTCTGATGATACAACTACACACAGCAAAATTTTACATACAGTCTCGTTCTGAGGGCACAGCTATAGCTGGGAAGTTTTATACAGACTCGGTGGGTACATTTTACATACAGACTCGTTCTGAGGGCAGAGCTATAGCTGAGAAGTTTTATACACAGACTCGATGGGAAAATTTTACATACAGCTAGCTGGGAAGTTTTATACACAGACTCGGTAGGAAACTTTTACATACAGACTCGTTTTGGATTAATGTAATACCTGGTGATGCTTGTGCTCAGAAAGCATGATTGAACTCTGCCCGGTATCGTACGCGGCTAGACCCTGGCAAGACGAAAGCTAATACACGCATAGTGCTGGCGCTTGTGCTATTCAAGTGCATTTGAACTTTCCGTTTATCTTGATCTAGTTAGCTAGCCACAACAATGATCATGGTATTGCTATCAGGTGAGATCACCACTGATCTGGGCTGCTCATAGCCTAGCCCTGTGTACATGTCTGTGTGTTCCCGCATTATACGGCAGGGCTGTGTGTTACCTGTGGTATAACGGCCTCCCACAAGGGCCTCCCAGTTGTGGTGGGAGGGGCCGTATAACGCCGGTAACACACAGCCCTGCCATGGCAGAGCCAGTGTGTTCCAGGCGTCATACGGCTGTGGTGGAGCCGATAACGCCGGGAACACACAGACCCGTACGCAGGGCTACTCGTCAACCATACAACGGCGTCAACCATACAACGATCGTTCACTGAGACCGCTGCAGTCCGTCAGCTGTGCAACGAACTTTCGCGGTCTACACAGTTACGAGAATAAAGACAAAAATTTAATACTGAAATCTTGGTGCAATAAACCCATGCACAATGATGGATGAAGATAAATTTGAGTAAAAAGACAGCAATTCTTGGTCTTGGACTTTCCTCGGGGCATTTGACACAAGGAGCATGGAGGTACACGCGAGCATGTAGCTAAGGGACTGGTCAGTTGCTTCAGCCAGGGGGCCGGTGGATTCATTGGGGGTCACCCTGTTTTTGTCTTTGGTGATGGGGGTCACCATGTTTTTGAAATGCCCAATAGGGGGTCAGTGTGTTTTTCAAGTTCAACAAGGGCTCATACTTGCATAAAATGCATTGTGCCAGCCATAAATTTCAGCATTGAGTTGCATTTTTTGGCGCGCCCTTCGGGCGCGTTACTTTAATAATAATAAGACATATTTTTTAGAGCCCTGTCCTAGTGCAAAACTTTATATATTTGACATATATATATTTGAGATATCTGTATGTTTAAAATTTTTCAGCTCGCCCTTGGGTGCATTTCTTCGGTAGGCGCTTTTCATATGCGCTTCATATGAAAAGCATGGCAAGTTCCTGATATTTTCTATTTTCTCTATGAGAAGTTAGTATAAGAAAACAACATGCACTAATATTTCAATCACATTTTCCTTACAATAGTTCTGGACATCTGCTTATGCATAAAGAGAGTTGGAATACATACAGCTCATTCAAAATACTGTACTCAAACTTTAGAATTGACACTTTAAGTTGCTATCTTACAACTGACATGAAACCAATTTCATTAAAACACAATGACTGATGGTTGAAATATATGACCCCCGAATGAGAACTGACCAGTGGCCGTAATAATAGAACGGTTGTGTTTAGGAGAATTGGAAATGATCAGACACTCAAAAACACCAGTAAATCAGCGACGCTCAACCGACAGAGTGTATGAGATTCATTGAAGACGGCCTGGAGGTAGCAATAGATCTCTTTCTACCTCCATGCCATGTTCAATGAATCTCATATACTCTATCGGCTGAGTGTCGCTGATTGACTGGTGAATTGGAATGTCTGATCATTTCTAATTCTCGTAAACAAACCAAGCACCATGCTCTGTGTACCGCCATTCTCCTTGCGTCGAATGCTCCGAGAAAGCCCAAGACCAAGAATTGCTGTCTTGTTACACAAATTTGCGTTCATCCATCATAGTGCATGGGTTTATTGCACCAAAATTTCCGAATTAAATCTGTTGTCTTTATTCTCTTAACTCTGTAGACCGCACAAGCCGACTGCAGTGACCTGCAGTGAACGAGCACTGTGTGGTCGATGCCTAGCGCATGTCCTTTCTTCTACAAACAGCCCAGATCAGTGGTGATCTCTCCTGATAGCTATACCACGGTCAATGTTGTCCCTAGCACAAAATAAACCGGACAGTTCAAATGCACTTGAATAGCATAAGCGCTAGCCCTATGTTTGTATTAGCTTTAGTCTTGCCATGATCTTGCCGCAAAAAAAGGCAGCTCCTGGCCTGCCGGGCTGTGCACGGTCTTTTCCTAACGTGTTGTTGTGAAGCAGCAGCCGCTACAGGCCAGCGCTGCAAAGAAACAGGTCAAAAAAGCCAGCGCACGGCATATGGGCTACAATAATTGCACCTAGCCTGGGTCATTCTTAGCCTGCCATGGTACCTTCTTAGCTCCATGGCCCTGCGTACGATACTGTGTTTTCCCAGCGCAGCGCGAGAGGCCTACCGCCTCCCATCCAGCACCTTCAATGCCGGGAACGCACAGCATCATTTTGCGGCTGTATCAGTCAGCCAGAACAAGTTCTTTATATTAATATATATATATATATATATATATATATATATATATATATATATATATATATATATATATATATATATATATATATATATATATATATATATATATATATATATATATATCATTTTGCTGCCCTATCAATAAGTTAGAGCGTGGTCCTATGTATATAAAATTTTGCAGCTCTATCAGTAAGTCAGAACGAGGTTCTATGTATATTAAATTTTGCAGCTGTATCAGTAAGTAAGAACGGGGTTCTATGTATATAAAATTTTGCAGCTGTATCAGTAAGTCAGAACGAGGTTCTATGTATATAAAATTTTGCAGCTGTATCAGTAAGTCAGAACGAGGTCCTATGTATATAAATTTTTTCGCGGCGAGGCTCGATGTAAATTTCGACCCTTGTCCAGGCTCTATAGTCTATGTATGTATGTATGTATGTATGTATGTATGTATGTATGTATGTATGTATGTATGTATGTATGTATGTATGTATGTATGTATGTATGTATGTATGTATGTATGTATGTATGTATGTATGTATGTATGTATGTATGTATGTATGTATGTATGTATGTATGTATGTATGTATGGTATGTATTGTACATGTCTGAATTAATACACGTATGATTATATATAATATATATATATATAGTATATATATATATATATATATATATATATATATATGTATGTATGTATGTATGTATGTATGTATGTATGTATGTATGTATGTATGTATGTATGTATGTATGTATGTATGTATGTATGTATGTATGTATGTATGTATGTATGTATGTATGTATGTATGTATGTATGTATGTATGTATGTATGTATGTATGTATGTATGTATGTGTAGTGTGTGTGTTAATGCATGTTTGTGCGAAATTATGTGTGTACGTGTATACGTATGATGTATGTATGAACGTATGTATGTATTGTACATGTCTGAATGAATACACTCTATGCGTACGCGTATGATTATGTATGTAAATATATATATATATATATATATATATATATATATATATATATATATATATAATATATATATATATATATATGCGTGTGTGTATGTATGTATGTGTGTGTGTATGTATAAAAAATTATTTTTTTTTACATTTAGCGCCTCGTAATCGTATTCCTCAAAACAAACTACCTACACACTGGTAATTTGTTATTACCACATCCTTTATGTGTAAGGCATTTTGTGAGATATTGTTTACTTTTACTACTCTTGTGTATATGTGATGTATTTTTGAATAATGGCAAAATCTTTTAGAAAATTAATCATGTTATTGATGGTTATCCAGATATAATATGAGGCATGATTACACTAAAAGTTTAAGACGTTTTTCTGCTTTGCTCGAGGTATTAACTGGAAATTAAAATCGGTCGCCGTTTTTATTACGATCTCGATTTTACCATTGCTTCATCAGTGTACACTGTCCATAGACCTGTTGAATTGGTTTCTCAGCCTTGCCTTAATGAAATTGTTTCAAAAGTGTTGCAATTGATACACAGTCATCATCTTTCACAGAACCAACGCTGCTGCCACAGAGACACCTGCTGTCTACTTTCTGGAAACGTTCCCGGATGTATTTCTGACTGTCTATGACGTCATCCGCCAAAGTAGATACAGCACTGGTACTAACTGGACCGAAGACGAGGCTCTTTTACAATTCTTTTCCCGCGATAAGTTTTAAAATGTGTAGCGTACATCCTTTGCAGAAAAAATGTAAGAAAATTCTGACCAAAAACATTTGCCAACACGCCAAGCGTGGTTTAATGTGATGTTATTGTTTTACCCCAGAATAGACCGTACACATATTCAGGCAGCTTTTCTATCGCTCACTTGCTATATAAACTAGCTTCATTTGCGTATTGTTCTAGTTCTGCCATCCTACCAATAGCGCCCTCTTCAAGTGAAGATAGTAAGATGTACTTATGGACGGAAAGGATAGTGTGTTTTAATAGCATTTAAAGTCTATAACTTACTTTGAATTCGTTAATATTGACACAAAAATATTATTGATATGAGAAGCTGAAATGTCTCACATGCCGATGATAAGTAATGTTGGATATTTTCTTCAAAGCGCATTCGATGTACTAGGTATTAGTAGCTTTTAACTTAGCTTAGATAATATGAATTCTCATTCCAGGACAAAACCTTGATATTGTTGTCTTGTGATTTATTTCAATTTATATTTTATACCTTTTCTAAAAAAAAGGCTGTACTTGAAATGACCTGTATTAGTCGATGTGTCTAGTCAGGGAGAGAATTCGTGATAAATATGAAATTCTGTACTGATATAGAAGACAGCATGACTACACAATGACATTTGCTTCATGTAGCCAATGAAATGACGTTCAATTACTCGGACAATTTCGTGAACGGTACGTCGTCGTATACTTAGAATACAATACAATTTGAACTGTATTAGAAAGTTGTAGTGGACGTTCTGTCTGACGTGTAAGCGATGGAAAATCGCTATTTTCAAAGTTATTTCGTTTCATTGTTCGAAGTTGTTCTGCTCACTAAAACTGGAACATGTCATATTATTAATCCTCTGCTCACACTTACACGCAATTTTTAAATATGCTTATGACGTATAGACCACAAATTACGACTTCTAAAGCATTTGTTGTAATAATCACGATCAGGGAGTGGGGGTCTAACGACTGGCACTGTTTCGTTTTTCAATGAGCAGAACAACATGAAAGGTTTGCAGTCGCTCAAATTAAAAAAGATGACCGAAATATTTTAAAAAGATATCGACTTTGTCTCTTTAACTTTAGCGAGACTCTGTTCGTTGCTTTCAGCCTTCGTCCACATTCTGTGTAGCCTTGATGCCCACTTTTAGCGCTGTAACATAAATACAGCTCATTTGAAAGTGTCACTGGCGTCCCTTTTTAAGCCATCTGTCCAAATGTTCCTCTCATGATTGCCAATGATTAAATGGGTGTTGCTCATAAACCAGCCAGAGAACGTTTGGTTTGTGAGCTAGTTTATGGACAACACCGAGGCTAGACGGAGTGGGGACGAAGCCCGAAAGCGACGAATAGGGTCTAGGCTACCTTAACTTCAACAGACTTAACCTGTATTTGATGACGTAGTTGCTAAAATAAATGTGTCAGTGTGTGAACTTATGAGAAGATCTTTCATAAATTAAACCACAAGTTTGACCTTTTTTCTTCCACATTGAACTTTGTCACAGTGTAAAGCTTGATATAGCCTGCCTTGCTTTGTAACATTGACACATGATATGCAGAGAAATATTCCATCCTTTACCAAGAGGAATCCTTTCTGAAGCTTGGCCTACAACGCACCGGCGATTGTAGTTGGTTTGTGTGTTTTCTTGAGGTGGTGTCACGCAGTGCGCCTCGGAAGTGAAAAAAAACTAAACTTTTGCTCAAACTTTCCTATGTGAAACGTTCAACCAAACCACGAAGACAAATGAGCGGTCTCCTTGCAAAATTTTGTACTAGAGAGAAAAACAACCTAACATTTACCGACATTTGAAATTCAAAATGGCCGCCCCTGTAGGAAGAAAAAGTCGATTTCTTACTCCAACAACTTTAAAATGGCCCTCCAACTGGTAGATCAGAAAATAATTGTAAAGATATGAGAGTCCGAATATCTGTCCCCAATAAATCACGCTGGATCCCACTCTTCACAATTTCTAGTTCGTCTTTCTTTACAATCTGAGGCTTTCTTTAAAACCAGTGTAGGTACGTACGACAGCGCATATAATTCATATTTGCACGGTCACCATGGAGGAACTGTGTCAAGGTCGATTGGTCAACGCCGTTGACCACAATCGACCAATCGGGCTTTTGAGTTTGGGACACAGCTCCCTCTCGAGTCCAGTCTGTGATCTCCGATCCATTGTTTATCGCAAGGGGGAATTCCCCCACCATATTTGCATATGAATAGAGCCAACAATAAAGTTTTACAAAGAAGTTACAGTTATTCATTCAGTTATTCATTCGCGAAGTCACGCAGAGAGTCAAGCGCGGGAACTCTGTTAGAAGACTGAAGGTCTTATATACCAGCTCGATCGTTTGTTTGACAGATCCGGCTGTGACAGCTGAGAAGACTACCGATCTTCAAGTATTGCGGAAGGTTTTACAGGCTGACTTCCGTCTTACTCAAACGGAGACCTGTTGTGTTGATTATAAGGTCACACGCGCCACTCCAGGTATGGTGTACTTCAAATATAAGTTTCATGTTGTTGCCGAAGCTAAAAAACAATAATTTTGGAAACTATCGGTCGCCAATATCGTTCCAGATATGTTCATTCTTTCCCATGATATCGTTGAATTACATGACGATAGTCGTGTCGTTTCTGCTAACAGTAAGGGGCAACGCTCGGGTGACCCTTGATCGATGATTCAAGATGGCTATGTTTGTTTTATAGCACTTTACCGCTAGCACCCGCACGTATTCAGTCGAACACTGTGACATACAAACGGTGACGGTTACGGCCCGTGACGCCGTGCACGTGACATCCAAACTGAACATCCAGTGAATTTAATTAACGTAAACCATAGACCTCGAGAAACAAATAATCACAGATCTTAACTCTTATCTCCCAAGTACAGAAAGTAGCAACAAAGGTTTTCTTTGTTCAACACTGTCTGAATGACTCAAGCTCGGGTGTCGTTCTTGACCTTTGCCCAGTCGTGTGGGATTTCCCCTCGAAAATAAAAAGCACCTGATCCAGTTTGCGTCATGAGTCTGGTAAATACCGATAAAAAAGAGAAATACAAGAAATAAAAATCAAACGCCGAAACGGGTACGTTGCGGATCCGTGACAAGTGGTGTTGACTCATTTTTTGGCCGCAAGTCTACGAAATAATATAGCCTAAGCTTTGTCTCGTTGATAGTTGTGTTACACATTGTTGTGGCGAGGTGAGGCGAACTTCCGTGTCGGTGTAGGTGAGCCCGAACAAGATACACCATTGGAGTTTATATACCGAAAGGAATAAACCCATTCAAACACAGAAGAGATTTATACATCTGATTCAATACGGAATATCCTCTAAATATGCCAAAAAATTCAACTTATGCCAGAAGAGCCGAATCTAACAATGTATTTCGGATTCTATTGGAATACTTTGGAAACCTAAGGGAATCAATTATGCATTCTAGTACTGGATTCCCACTGCTGGATGTTGATTGTAAGAATCCATCAAAATCGATTCTGCTATGGCTCTATCACGAAACATTTCACATGGTGTTCCAAGAGGATATTCGGTATGTGTGAGGCTGGTTTCAAATCGCAAAAAAAACAAACAAACAAACAAACAAACTTGAAACGAAACAATCCCGGCGAACTTTCGGTGAATGAAACTTCCAGATTTATATGAGGCACCGTCCCTCCACCCACGGTGTATGAGGAAACCTTTCTTAATTTTTCTGTCCGGCTAAAATATGAGCGACGACAAAATGGGCTCATATTTGTGTTTCTTTTTGCGACTAATGATATGTCAGCAAAATAAAAATACTGGAGGCCGAAAGGTGATTGACAAATGAGTGTCGTTGTCTATAAGTATATCGAAATAGATTGTGGTCATTACATGTGGTCATTACAAACTTGGAGGTCGACTGAGAAATGGTTATAATTTTTTGTACTTCTAGGACTGGTTAAGGACTCTGTCATCGTCGAACCCTTATGACATCACATTTCAGAGCAAGCATGAAGAACCTGACGATTGTGATCACCTTCACAATCATACTGAGTTTTCTTGCAGGCGAGGTACTGTAAAGTTATTTTTTGTTCTTGATATTGAAGTTCATGTGCAATATGGAATTTTTCACATTCGATTGAACAGAGATTTTTTATGTTAAAAGTTATACTTACTTTTGTATCAATTGAATCAAGTATTTTGAGCTGTCTTTTCGATAAGACATATTTCACTCGCCTCATGAAATCCTACCAACCTCTCAGTGAACAAAACGTCAAGGCTTCTTAATTTTTAATTTTTAGGTAGAATGCGCCTAGGGGACAGAGTTTCGGACTTTCAAAATTTTTACAATTTTTTTCCTACCACTTGCGGAGGGTCATTTGAAGCTTATGGACTTAATAAAGTTTTTTTTCGGCTTCATTTTGTGAAAGTTGGCAATACCATTTTCCTCCATAGAGATAACATATGGGTGGCGGCCATTTTGAAAATATCGGGTATTTTGTTTCTCTAGTACCTGATTTTGAACGTGAATCTCGATTTGTATTCTTGATTATGAATGAGAATGGTTGAAAGTTTTCTTAAAGAAACTTCGAGCAAAAGTCTGTCTTACATTTTTGAGGCGCGAACTACCTTAATTTCTAATATGATGTTTGCTTCGCTAACTTGTCGTCTGCTTTTCGGGACGAGTCTAACTAATGTATGAGTGACTAATTCCAACATTACATTGTCCATCGTGTCAATGTCAGTCCGTTCGTCGATATAATTCAGTATGCCATAACAAATAATCCGAATAACATTCCAAATGGAGTTTTAGTGAGAGAGAGAGAGAGAGAGAGAGAGAGAGAGAGAGAGAGAGAGAGAGAGAGAGAGAGAGAGAGAGAGAGAGAGAGAGAGTCTTCAATACCTTTTAGAGCAGGCATAATCACCGATTCACATACTATATGTACCGTTTATGAATACCTTACAAATTTGATATAAACGTTTTATGAATAGTATAGTCTGAGGAAATTAAGGGCTTTGACAGAATTTACCCAGGAGCCTCTTTTTTTTTTAAATGGCGTTGCGCTAAAAATTGTGATCCTTGAAAATTTGTGTTTGCATGATAACAAGTGACCCTCCCTAACTTTCATGCTCAAAAATAGTGACCCTCCCCTGTGCGCCAAAGTCCAAATCAAAGTCTTTTGTGACATATAATTGCTCAATTGACCTATGACATTTGACCTTTGAAAGTACAAAGAAATTATTTCAACCTTTACAAATAATCACTTTTATGCAAGGGAGTTTTAATCAATTTGATTAAAAAGAGGTCACATTTTGCAATGAATAATTTTATCAAATACTCAAAGTACAATTTTTTCAGAGTACAACTATTGTTTGTCAAGAAACTTAATACAGCCTTAAAGTCACTATTTAACAACTATACTTATAAATTTAGAGATGAAGCAAGTTGAGTGGGGTAGAATACCATGAGAAGTGAATAAGGCCAAAGTAAGTAAATTCTTTGTTTTGCGTCCGCGCGCGCCTAGGTTTTTGGAGATTTTTAGGGAAAAAAAACTACAACTTTCCTTTCAAAATTTTGCCGTTGGTGGCGCTATTTTGTCGCAAAAACAAGTCGTGGCTTTTAACTTTGCGACGAAATACTCCTTTACGGCAATCAGATTTCACTAATGGACCATGCGGTGACGTAAAACAGTGCTCTCTACACATTTACCCCTGTCGATACTCTCAGCCTCACGCCGGGGCCTCACGTTCTCGCTGTCTGTTGTGGCTTTGCCTGTTGTGGTTTTGTCGTCACGATAAAAAATGGATGAAAGCAGGGAAATAATCGAAGTTAAAAAACAGGAAACCTTTGCACGGCAACTTGAAGGCATGGTCACTGCGAGCAATCGGGACTTGAACAGAGAGAGATTCAGTCGGCCGATTGGACTTGGGTACCACGACTCAGAGAGTATGGCAGACGGAAAAATCGGAAAGTGTTGAGGCCTATCCTAGTTAATTGGTCTTTTAGGTTTGCCAAAAAATTGGTTAATTCGTCCATTTTAACTTGAAACAAAAAATAAACCAGTGATCAGTCCTGTAAACGAAAGGCCTTTACGTCTTTCGGTCAGGTAGTAATTCTGAAAGTTCGTACGAGATTCCAAGAACATTTCGTAAAACCTTCGCAGATAGGGCATTCAGTGTTCAGGGTCCAAGAAGGTGGAATGGATTACCAGTAGGTTTGAGGAAAGTAGAAACGTACAAACAGTTCAAGGCAGACCTAAAAACTTACCTTTTTGGTAAATTCTAGGCCTGTATCCATTAGATGCAGTAAGTATATGTACACGGGAGTGGTTTCAGCGTTGGACAGTTAACACTTAGTGTTATGAACACTGTTTGTACCTTTTCATCCGATGTTACATTTTCCTACTCTGTATTGATTGTAAAGCGGGTTGGATAATGGTTTTCGTTGACACTCCGCTATATAAACTAACTAATTGTAAATTGTAATTGTAATTTTTTGTTCAGTTTGGGTATGGGAAAGTATATTAGAATCCCTTTGTGAAAGTTCAAACTTGTAGTAGGCAGTCGTAGCTGCTCTTGAAGGAGGTCACACTTTCTGCATTAATGACTTCGGCTGGTAATTTATTCCAGGTGTCCACAACTCTTGCTGGAAAAAGTACTTTCTTGTGTTAAGTCGAACGGTTAGTTTATGAAGTTTGGTACAGTGTCCTCAAGTTCTCGAGTCGGCTGCTAACTCAAGTGAAAGGTTACAGTGGTCATGGCCTTTGATAACTAACTCTAGAGTTGAATCATGTTACCGTGAATTCCTCTTTGTTCAAATGTTATTAAACCAAGCCTTTTTAAGTCTATTTCGATAATTGTAGTGTTGGGTTTACGTATTATTTGCCGTGCTAAGATTTTATGTCCTTTTGTAGCCATGGTGACCAAGCTTGTACTGCATGTTCGAGCTGTGGTCTCACAAGTTGCTTGTAAAGACGAAGAATGACATTTTTTTTTGATCGACAATGATCGTTTGATGAGATCAACATTCTGTTTGCTTTTTTGCAAACTTATCACATTTGCTTGAAGGTTTTAAGGTAGAATGAAGTAGATCGCCCAAGTCATTTTCTTCAGTTGTACGTCCCAGTGAAATATTGTTCATTGAGTATTTATTGAAGGGGTTGTTGTAGCCAATATGCGTCCGCCAGTGTCACTCTTTTTTGTAGCTTGTCAAATCAAGAAATCAGCTTGTAGAATATAGGATCCCATACAATTTCGCAAGGGATGATATGTCTTGGTATTGTCAGTAAATTTTGAGTTCAGAACTAATTTCACCGCCAGTATGATTGATGTAGATTAGAAAGGTACTGGTCCAAGAACTGAACCCTTTGGGACACCACTTGTGACGTATTCTCCATTGTGAGTCCTGATTTGCACCACTGTAAAATATTTACCATTTATGCCATGATACTTCATCTTTTCAATCAATCTGGGGTGTGGTACTTTGAAAGTGCAAGGAATATAGATGTGAAGCTTCCACCTAAATTTGGGTCTGATGAGTCTGTGTGTGGGAGACTGACAATTGCGAAATGCTTTTTTTTATTTGATGGAAACGAAAGGTGCTGGTTTTACGGATGGTCCACAGGAAGCTACAGGGAATACTTTTTGTCAATTATATCACCAATTTCTTCTTCACTCTGATGCCCCATCTTTCTAAAATTAGATTCAGAGGATACAAGTTACCATTTCTGTTTGGTGTTTCTTTCAAAATAGACACCTTTCAGCCAAACTATGACATTCTATCAGAGCATAGACATTTTAAAAGAAACTTGAAAGAAACGTACAAGAACTTGAGGACAAAAGGCCGCTACTGTATACTGTTATAGTGTACCAATTCTTCAAACTGTCCAGATTTAAGTAATTTGATGAGGCTGTCAAGTTGCTGTGCAATGGTATTGACATGTGGACACTTTTAATGCACAAGAAAGAAATCTAAAACTAATAACAGAAAAGCAAACGTCAAAGAATGATTGTTTATTTTGATCCACTTGTTATGAAAATGCATACAGAGATCATACAGTGTGTCACACTGCGACATGAGTCTGGTAGTATTCATGTGGTTTGAGAAAAATTGTCCAATAAAGGCAAACAGATTTTGTGTTAAATTTTCTGTGTGTGTTTTTTAGCCGCTTACCCGCGTACCTTTTAGGATTTTGAGTGGACGCAAAACAAAGAATTTACTTACTTTGGCCTAATAGTTTTATATGAAATTCAAATATCATATTTGTTATTCACATCTGTACTTTCAAGCACCCCCATTACAGTCAAGAACATTAATTTTTATATCGATTACCAACGTCTACAAATTATGCACAGATGTGTCTAGCTTTATTGAAAAATATAATAGTTTTCACATAGACTACCATTTATAGTGGATTGACCTTTTCGATGAAATCCAAAAATCTAGTTTCTTGAACACACATGCACTTTTCCTCCCACTTCAAGCAAAGTACATTTACATCAATAATCAAATATTAAAGAATGTAAATGTGTTTTGTTGGCGAAAATGGTGAAAAGTTTGGCCAGTAGGCTCTCATGCATTACGATTTTATATTTTGGGTTAAAGCACTATATCAGCCACATCTTACCTTCTTATACTTGCGACAACTGGTGACTCTCCCCAAATAGGTGGAATTTCATATGACCCTTCAAAAATGCTTGCGTGGAAGTGGCGGCGACCCATCTGCAAACGACATCGGCCCTCCTTCTTGTACATGTAATTTCTACCCAGTCTCCAAAACTTTTATGTATTTTTCTAATTATTTTTTTGTTTTTCTACTGTTAAGGTCTGCTCGGACCCCCCTCGTCGAAGCAGATGCCACCAGGTTAACTGTCCTCCTGGCTATGGAATTTCTGGTCCTTGCTTTGTCGACGAGGAGCCGCCTGTCTGTAAAGCATGCACGAACGGAACTTTCTCTTCTCACTCCAGTCGATCCGCCAAATGCCGACCGTGCAGAAGATGCGACCCAGAGCGAGAAATGGTTCTGTGGCAGTGCAGCCCGACACTGGACACTGTGTGTGTCAAGTACCGACGACTTGACGACGACGGGAATGAATTTGTGGTGCGACCTCGAATTCTGATGCAGAAACCTATAGACAGTCATGTCATCGCTGACATCTATAACAAATCGCGTCAAGAACACGCCGCTGAAAGAGAGCGGAAACGACAAGAGCTTGAGCGACTGAGGGCAGAAAACATGACTTTTGACAGTAACGTTACGGAAACTTTGAACACAGACATCGGCGTAGAAGGTCATGAGTTCTCAACGTTTTCGGCGAAGATGGACATCACGACTTCATCACGTGACACAACCGTAGCAAAGATTGATACGATCAGTAAGTATTCTTAAAAAAACAAAACGCTATCATTCTACTGAAGTTTCATTACTAAATCCATCAATGAGGTAATTAAGCTACTTATTAGGGAGCAGATGTCCTCATACATATCTTTTTAAACATTTTGAATTGTCTGACAATAAATACATATTCCGAACACCGCGAGCTTGCAAGTAAAATCAAAAGTTTGAATAAACTCTTAGAAGTTTAATGTAAAACGCGTATCTGCATTGATTAATAACAAATGTTTAACTTTTAGGTATAACGTCACAGACAAATGACCAGCATTTCACCATATCTTTACCTACTAAACACCTGACCGCTGTGACGATGATTGTAGACCCCGGTATAAACCTAGAGGAAGACGGTGACACGCCTGGCCAAATTCATCAGAGTACCGCCCTCTACACGGCGATTATCTCGACTGCCAGTTTCTTGGTTGTAATCATGTTACTTGCGCTTCTTATAATTCGGCGACGAAGGTAAGACGTGCACTGATTAGGAACTTGTACCGATCACCCAAGCAAATGTTCTCATATTGTTGATTACGTCATAGACTACTTAGACTCTGTGCGGTGCAAGTTCAAGTTGTCGATGACCTCCGTTGAGAAAAAGATTTACATGTACACCTGTAAAGTCTCTGACAAAACATGCTTATCAGATACAAATCACCTCACTTGGATGTAACACTACTTGCTCTAAAATAATCTGCATACGAAATAGTTACTGAGAGAAAATCAACACGTGACACCAAATCAAAGCATAAAAGTTAACAAAATTGCAAACTCGTCAAAATCAGTAAATGAAAGTTATTGCGGAAACATCATTCATTCCCTGATTCATTCACTTTACACTTACTTTGACTTTAAGCTAACTTTTCTTTTATCTACGCCACGCATAATTCGTGCAGTTTTCTACGACTGGAGAGTTTGTAATTGTAAGGCCAAAATCGTGCTTTGTTTCCCGTTATCGTGCGCTTCATGTGAAAACATACGCGTCACGACTTTTGTTTCTAAATCTAGGTTTGTTTCTTTCAGTGGCAACCATTTTACATTATGGCTACCATGTTTGAATTTCTCCCCCCCCCCCCTGATAAAAACAGGGAAAAAGAAATCGTTTTTGAATCCGACCAAGGACAAGAAATATATTTTGGCTATAGGACATCGAGAGATGTTAAAAGTGATGTTGACTTTACCGTTGGTGGCGCTGCTAAAACTAAAGAGGCGGCTACACTATATGAACTGTCGACACGAATTCCTCAATACATTGTTTTGACCACATCGCGATACAAGATTTATAGAATGATATCCGGAACTTTTGATCATTTTTTTCGTTGTTTTTTTGTTTCTGATGTCAACAATAATTCTTGTTCTACTTTCCAAAGCATATGTTGAGGTACACAATATTCACCATCAGCATGCCAGGCTGATCTCGTTAACTGTGTTTGTGTTCCCCTTCACAAACTGCATTGTTATTGTTGATTTATACTGGTCTGAAATATAATTCAAATACAGCCAACAGCTAAATGGTGTTTCAACATAATAATGACACACAAAACAGTGAGAAAATAGTCGGAAGTTTCAGTTATTGATCCTATACAAACTGAATTAAAGAAACACATACACGCACACACATACATACAATCACAAACAGACAGACCGTGACACACAGTTACTCAATATTTACCGACACTTGGCCGATATCCTGTGTATACTCTATCTATGGAATAAAATAAAATTTTCGACTTTCACAAAAACTTTATTACTCTATGAGCTTCAAAATTACTCGCCACAAGTGATGGACCAAAGACGTACTGAAAAGGTTGGAGAGTCCAAATATCTGTCCCCGTGACCCATTCTACCGTGAGTTATGGCGGAAGGTTGAACAATCTTTCTGCCATGTGTTTTCAGCAATGCTTACCAGTAACACAGCGTGTATCTTTTATCAGTGAATCTTGTTTTGCAGGGCCCGTCTAATGATGAGGACTTGTGCAAGGAACGAATGTCAAGGATGTCAGCCCGATCATACCACTGCAATTGTTACAAACCTGAGGTAATTCTATTATATCTTTGCTACTTTGATGTCTGTGCGTCTCTGTAGCCATCTTTTTGATTTACTTTCTATCTCAGTGTTGTCCTTAGAAGCCGGGTGCCGAGTAAATACCCCGCCTGTTTTGCATTTTCCCCGGCTACTTTTGACGTAATTAGATTATTTTTATAGACCCATTAATTTCGGGATCGCACTGCCAGACGGCACACGGACGATTAGCGTTTCGCGACCCTTTCCCAACTTGGAACTGCACAAACATAAAACAGTTTCAAAATACCCATTTGTGGCTTTTTGAGCCCGATCGTTCACTTGTTAAATCGTATGATTGGCTGAACACCAATGGTGTTGGCTTTGTTACGAGCAGCGTGATCGGTATGATTAGTATGAGTCATCTTAGGTCATCTTTAACGATGGCGTTAAAAAGAAATGTGGCGTCGGCCACTGGCACCTTGCCGATGGAATATTTTTTTCCGAAGAAAGCCCGTTCAAAAGGTATACTTGATTCCACAATACATTTAGTTTATGTATGAAAAACTTCAATTTCGCTGAATTTGTGTGAGAGAAAAGCACCGAAAAGATGTGATTTTGATCGACGATTCGAAGTTCACGAGAGTGGCAAGCTAGTTTTCCGCCGCCGCGCTGGCTGCCAACGTCACTACGAGTATTATAATCTTCTCAACAAGTCAAGTTATTCTCAGAGCAATACCGACGCATTTTCTAGATTTAAAAAAATGAGCTAGAACTGAAATTTTTTTTAGAACCAACTGTTTATTTGAATGGGTATTTTATTTTCATTGATTATTTTTACGTACTAGAATCCACGGTCACAGGCATGTGTGTTGCCGATCGTTAATTACACAGTCACAGGCAGTTGTGTTTCCGACCGTTTTACGCTGTTCTCTCTGACAGCCTCGTCTACCTACTGATACGCTATACGTGTCTGCGTGTATACGTACTGTTAAAATTAAGGGTATGTCAGGATATTTCATTTTATTGGGTGTCATTTTTAGATAATAAGGTTCATCGATAGAGTATGTTACTAAAGGACCACGTCAAAAGATCGATGTCGGATAAAAATCTAAATTCTTTAAAAAGTTTTTCATCCGACAAAAACGATATTCTATTTGATTTGATTGAGAATTCTTAAAAAATACATATTTTTGCTCCCTACATTGCCGTAATTGCAACTGGAAAGCTTCTTTTTTCTTCTAGTTGTCTGAAAAAAACATTTTTATATTGGTGCATTGTTTACATTACAGTGAATTATCTTACCTAATAGTTTTTTTAGTCCCACGGACACCATCCGGGGGACTTATAGGTTTGGTCATGTCCGTGCGTGCGCCCATGCGTGCGTGTGTGTGTGCGTCGTCCGTTCACGCAGATATCTCAGAGATGCAAGGAGCGATTTCATTCAAACTTGGTACAAGGATTACTTCATATGTCATACAGATGCACGTCGATTTGTTTTGTGATACGATCCAATATGGCCGCCAGGCGGCCATTTTATTACGATTTTTTCATGTACAAGAGCCATAACTCAGACATGTTTCAACCGATTTATTCAAAGTTGGTACAAGGACATTGACCAATGTCATAGATATGCACGTCAATTTGTTTTGTGATATGATCCAATATGGCCGCCAGGCGGCCATTTTATTACGATTTTTTCATGTACAGAGCCATAACTCAGACATGTTTCAACCGATTTTATTCAAAGTTGGTACAAGGACATTGACCAATGTCATAGATATGCACGTCAATTGTTTTGTGATACAATCCAATATGGCTGCTGTGCGGCCATTTGCTACGATCTTTCATGTACAGAGCCATAACTCAGACATGTTTCAACTGATTTTATTCAAAGTTGGTACAAGGACTTAACCAATGTCATAGATATGCACGTCAATTTGTTTTGTGATATGATCCAATATGGCCGCCAGGCGGCCATTTTATTACGATTTTGTCATGTACAGAGCCATAACTCAGACATGTTTCAACCGATTTTATTCAAAGTTGGTACAAGGACATTGACCAATGTCATAGATATGCACGTCAATTTGTTTTGTGATATGAATCCAATATGGCCGCCAGGCGGCCATTTTATTACAATTTTTTTCATGTACAGAGCCATAACTCAGACATGTTTCAACCGATTTTATTCAAAGTTGGTACAAGGACATTGACCAATGTCATAGATATGCACGTCAATTTGTTTTGTGATACGATCCAATATGGCTGCTGTGCGGCCATTTTGCTACGATTTTTCATGTACAGAGCCATAACTCAGACATGTTTCAACTGATTTTATTCAAAGTTGGTACAAGGACATTGACCAATGTCATAGATATGCACGTCAATTTGTTTTGTGATAAGATCCAATATGGCCGCTAGGCAGCCATTTTATTATGATTTGTCATGTACAGAGCCATAACTCAGACATGTTTCAACCGATTTTATTCAAGTTGGTACAAGGACATTGACCAATGTCATAGATATGCACGTCAATTTGTTTATGTGATGATCCAATATGGCTGCATGCGGCCATTTTGTTACGATTTTTCATGTACAGAGCCATAATACTCAGGCATATCGCAACCAATTTTATTCAAAGTTGGTACAAGGACATTAACCCATGTCATACATATGTACATCAATTTGTTTCATGATATGATCAAATATGGCTGCATGGCAGCCATTTTGTTACAATTTTTCTCGTCCTTAGCCAAAACTTGGGCACGTCTCAACTGATTTTATTCACCGATTTATTCAAACTTAGTACAAGGACATTGACCTATGTCATACATATGCACATTGATTTGTTTTGTGATACAATCCAATATGGCTGCCGTGTGGCCATTTTTTTTCCGATTTTTTCATGTCCGGAACCATAACTCAGACATGTATCAAGCGAATTTATTCAAAGTTGGTACAAGGACATTGACTTATTTATACATATGTATGTCGATTGGTTTCACGAGATGGCAAAAATGGTCCACGGTGGCAATTTTGTAATGGTTGTTTCATGTCGAGAGCCATAACTCTGGCAAGTCTCATCTGATCTTATTCAAAGTTGGTACATGGACATTGACTCATGTAATACATATACCTGTTGAGTTTTTAGAACAGTAAGATCAAATATCGCTGCATGGCGGTGATTTTGTTACAATTTTCTAATGTACAGAGCCATAACTCAGACATATTTCCACCAGTATCATTCAAAGTTGGTACAAGGACATTGACCTATTTCATACATATGCTCGTCAATTTGTTTCACGTCATGTAGCAGTAACATGTCAATTATTGAAGTTTCGTAAGTAGGCTGATATTTCAAGAAATACTGCATCAAATTTCATGAAACTTTGTACAGATGTTAAGCTCACATTGCTTTAACATTGAAAAAGACATTTATCAGTGTCATTTTAATTAATTTGTAATTGCATAGTAATGAACTTTCCTAATTAGGGTGATATAGCCACAATTAATACAACGTCAAATGTGATGAAACTTGATACAGATGTTGATCTCATAGTGTTGTAAATACTGCATCACACTTTATGAAAATGGTACCAGTGATAATCTGTTAAGTGTAGGATTGTATGCAAAAATGTTTTGCAACATCCTGTTGATTAATTCCTAGTGGACTCATTTTATGAACTTTAGGATGGTGGCCTACATTGGTTTTATGTTTTCATCACCATGGAACTCATTCTTGGCCATTGAGCGCCATCTGTATCAAAGTATTTTTATCACAGACCTAATTAATGAAGAGGACTCTATCCTCTCTCAGGACCTGTAATCAAAGTACCCTTAACAAGTTGGGACTGTGTCATCAACGATGACTTTTTAAATGTTTCATTAGAATAGCGTCGTTATTTTCAATTTTCCAGCCTGATTGGTTTTAAGTAGATTTGAATTATCACAGTAAAGAAATAATGGGAACATCTGATGAGCAGACTGCAGGTACTAGGTGACCTAAGATTAAATGTAAAATCTTTACTACAAATAAAACCATAAGTGTGTCATAAAATAATACAAACAAAAAAATTCATGTTTGTTTATTTTGTTGTATGTAAGCTACGTCTAAGACACACAACAAAAGTACCGTTTCAGTCTCAGCTAAATGTGCAATGAATTAGTCAAATGTTACCTCAGATGCCAGTAGAGAACACCATTTCCACGCCAAAATTTCATTTTTCTCCTTCCGAGAGGTTGGACACCCCCTCTCCCCTCGTTCGCTACGCTCACTCGCCACTCTGTGGCTTGGCTCCCTCCGAATCGCAGTCCACCCATCTATACTTTCTTCAATTACCTGGCTACATTTAAATATAAGGACAACACTGCTATCTACAGTCTTCAGTTCCTTCAACAACGACGCATTTTTAACAAATTCACCGACAAACGAAAGAAACCAAGTAAATTCCAAATAAAGTCATTATCCAAATGTTTAACGTCAAATTTTTACATTTTATGTTCATCTATCCTTTGGCAAACCTCAACGTAAGTGATTTCGAAAACACTCACCCTTATGACAATTCAAGGTAGAATGCGCCTCCGGACAGATATCGGATTCTCAAGTTTTTTAAAACACTCTTCTTGGCCTACGTGAGTCACAAAAACCAGTGCCGTCCTAGTTTTCGAAAATCCGTTTTAACATTTATTTTTGGTGACTTCAATAGGGATTATGGCCATTTTGAGTTTCAAATATCGATGGAAGTAGGGTTATTTGTTCCTATTAGTATAAAACTTTGCACAGTGACCCTTGATTTACATTCTTGATTTGCTAAAACTTGTAAAGTTTAGATATTGGACTCTCAAACTTTTACAATACTTTTGGTCACTTTGAGGGCTCATTCGGTGGCTTAATTGGCTTATTCGTACGGTGTATAAGTGTTAGAAAAATTTGGTAGTTTGTGTTGGTAACCGAAGTTAGAACGGTGACTACTGATTTTTGATCTTCATTTTGCAAGTGACTTGTCATGTTAAAAGTTTCTTTACGAAAGGTTTGAGCAAAGGTTACATTTTAACTTTCGAGGTGCATACAACTTTAACCATTATTCCCACACTGTCATTCTGCGACGCACAAGTATGTCACACACGATATAGCTGCCAGTGGTATACACACGATATAGCTGCCAGTGGTTTTAATGAAAATTTGTTTTTATAAATTACAGTGCCATCAGAATGGGAGTTGTTTAGTTGTTTCACTGGATGTGAACGGAGAAGTTACAACAGGAGTGATCGGAAAGAGTGACAATCCCGCAAGAAATAACATGACATACCACCGATAATCTTGACACTGGTGAAGATGGTCAGTTTGCCTCCTGTCACGGTAGTGATGTTTCATCAACAAGAGTTCAAGACTTGCAAACTGCCAGCAAGATTACTAACAAGAACGAGGCTGCCGCGAGAGCAACGGAGTCACCATTGACAAGCAACCACCTGCACAATCCAGATAACATCTACGACATCATTTTCGAGGGATTGTTCGACCAGAAAGGCGGAGTTTTGTCTCATGAAGATTCTGACGTTCAGTTGCACATTCCAAGAGGGGCCATACCGTCTGGTCAGAAACAGCCAATCATCGTTAAAGTTAGTCTGAAAGTGAGCTATTTCAACGTCGGCCTCAAAGACGAACAGATACCTCTCACGCCTGTCGTTGAATGTCTCTCTCCAGGACTTGACAGCTTCCTCGATTATGTCACTGTAAAGCTTCCACATCGCGCCCTGCTGCCAGGAAAGGATGCGAAATCATGGCGATTTCTGGTACACTACAACCAATCAATGAACCCGAGAGACAAGTCTTGGCTCGTGCTTGACCAATCAGAACTTGGCAAAGAAAACAACATCGTCAACAGATGACATTCTCTTTCGATGAGAAATACGTCAACATTCAAACAAAACATTTCACGAAATTCACCTGCTCCAGCTGCGGGAAGACACGGCCGATATTATCCTTTGACGCCGTGGCCTACGGAAAGTACGCACCTGAAACGACTGAGGTCACAGTCAAGGTCTACCTGTGCGATGACATTAAGGACACGCAAACCGCAGTTAGAAAAGCGGAAGGTGATAGAAACCCTAACTCAGCTATTGGCATTAGGGCCAAGAACGGGATATGTGATTGGGAGATTTCGTGTCAAGGTAGTCCTGGGAAAGACTGGAAATGGCAGATTAACGAGAGGGACGGCCACTTTCCTCGTACACAGGTAGAACATACACCACTTTTATGATTCTCAAGAGAAACAGGCATGCATGATAAGTGCTCTACGCTTTAAAAGTGTGTCTCAGAATTTTTTTAAACCTTCTACAACAGTTTTTATGCCAGAAAAACTTCCAGAGCAGTGAATTTAATCGTAGTTGATTTCTTTAAAATTGTGCTCCAAAAAAACTAAGCAAGATATAAAAAATCTGAGACACACTTTGGAAGAGCGTTGTAACAGCTTGCATTCCAGCAAGTTTGAGTCAGATATTTTGAAGTATTGAGACAAAACATAGGGAAAACAGTTTTTTGAAAGGTTATGCAAATTACCGTGTCACGTGATAGTTATGTAAACAATGGAGACACTGTGGTTACCAAAATGTTCCCGTATATCTAGGCTTTCAGAAAATGTATACTTTACAGGGGTTCTGAGCTTATTAATCGTTAGAGAATTGTTAGATTAAAAAGGTCAAATTTCTTGTCTTGGAACCTTAAGCTTGGGATGGAATTAACAAATAATAAAAATTACCTGTATTGAATTTCAAATGACAGTCGTATCCTGTAATCACTGTTTGAAAAAAAAACATGTGAGGTGAATTTTACACTAATTTTCTACATTTTACACTAATTACAGGGGTTCTGAGCTTATTAACCGTTAGAGAATTGTTAGATTAAAAAGGTCAAATTTCTTGTCTTGGAACCTTAAGCTTGGGATGGAATTAACAAATAATAAAAAATTACCTGTATTGAATTTCAAATGACAGTCGTATCCTGTAATCACTGTTGAAAAAAAAAACATGTGAGGTGAATTGTTCAATCTGATCCAAACGGAATTTATCTCATTTCCCTCCACTGACAATACAGTGAGCGCACACGATCGTAGCATCAGGCTAGAAAATTAGTGTACAATGTTTAGCGCTTGAAAAATCGTCCAAGGGGCAGGAATATAACTTTAATCGCAATTAATGTTTTTTAATATTATACTTATTATCATTTCAATTAAATTGATCGTGGCCTAGAGTTGAAATGCATGTAAAAGTCTGACTGAATAACATTCCATTCCAGGTGATACTCTTGGACGACATCGCCAGTTGTTGCTCTAGGAATCTTTCACCGTTTGCTGAGTTCGTGTTTGAGCCAAGGAGGTCTTCCAAGTGGGAGCCACCGAACTATTTTGACGTTGTATTCACGTTGCAACAGCGCCCACACAATGAAAGAAACGAAAAGCAATGTCACTGGTGTCGAGGTCAATGTCAGTGAAATTCCCTGTAAACGAGGTAAAAAAACTTTAAAAAAAATTATCGGAACATCGAGGATATAGGCAAAGCTACATGTATCCGTCATCTCTTTGTGTCATCAGGTATCAGAATGCATGTAACATGTATAATAATGACTATTGTTTGTTATGATAGGTGGCGCGGACATTGATGTTATAGCAATGTTCGATGTAAGAAGACCCGAGAGCTTCGAAGTAAATCTTTTGAGTAATAAATTAATTTGGCAAGATTTAGGTGATGTTTACACATATCTAACTCTCCGCTAACTCTCCCCTTTAACAGGTACTGGCTTTGAACCAAGTCAAGCAATGTGATCCCTTGAAAAATCTAGGAGCCCTGGAGGACGCAGGTAAGTTGGTAACCTTTATTCAAGACGAACAAGAACTAGGGTTCAAATGAAATAACAGAAAGTCTATTTCAAAAATATCTTTTAACAGCTACAACAACAACAATAACAACAGCAATAATATGGGGCAACAACGTGACAATTAAATGACTGATAAAAATCAGTGTTGTGGTTGTTGTCCCCATGGACACCGTCCGGGGGGACTTATTGGTTTGGTCATGTCCGTGCGTCCGTGCGTCCGTCCGTCCGTGTGTGCGTGCGTGCGTCCGTCCGTTCACGCAGATATCTCAGACATGCCCAGGTCAATTTCTTTCAAACTTTGCACAAGGATAGTACCCTACCCCATACAGATGCACGTCGATTTGTTTCACAATGCGATCAAATTTGGCCGTGTTAGAGGACTTTTTAGTTTTCACCTCCATAGACTCCCATGTATAAGGCAGTCTCCATAGACTCCCATGTATAAGGCAGTCCATAGACTCCCATGTATAAGGCAGTCCATAGACTCCCATGTATAAGCAGTCCATAGACTCCCATGTATAAGGCCAAGAAAAATAAAAATTTAGTTTCTCATCGTATTCATATTGCAAAAAAGGATGCAGTGACACAGTTTTTAGTCCCCACGGATGAAGTCCAGGGGGCTTATAGATTGGTCATGTCCGTCCGTGAGTCCATCCGTTCACGCAGATATCTCAGATATTTTGACAAAATGTCACGTGACCTTGGTGACCTTAGACCTCAATATATATATATATATTTGTCCATAATTCAGTAACCACAAGGGCTACACCCTTCATATATGGTATGATGGGACAGCTTATGATTCCACATATATGTACCTCATTAATTATGCGCATATCTTATTTTGAGCGAGCCATAGAGCTAGAGGTCTGATTTTTGGTATATAGGGATAACTTAGCAATACAATTTTTTTGACAAAATGTCACGTGACCTCGGTGACCTTTGACCTCAAATATACATATTTGTCCATAACTCAGTAACCACAAGTGCTACACCCTTCATATATGGTATGATGGGACAGCTTATGACGCTACATATTGTACCTCATTAATTATGTGCATATCTAATTTTGAGCGAGCCAATAGAGCTAGAGGTCTGATTTTTGGTATATAGGGATAACTTAGCAATACAATTTTTTTGACAAATGTCACGTGACCTCGGTGACCTTTGACCTCAAATATACATATTTGTCCATAACTCAGTAACCACAAGTGCTACACCCTTCATATATGTAGATATACGGAGTCATGTATGATGGGACAGCTTATGACGCCACATATTTTACCTCATTAATTATGCGCATATCTAATTTTGAGCGAGTCAATAGAGCTAGAGGTCTGATTTTGGTATATAGGATACTTAGCAATACAATTTTTTTGACAAAATGTCGTGTGACCTCGGTGACCTTTGACCTCAAATATACATATTAGTCCATAACTGAGTAACCACAAGTGCTACACCCTTCATGTATGGTATGATGGGACACCTTATGACGCCACATATTGTACCTCATTAATTATGCACATATCTAATTTTGAGCGAGCCAATAGAGCTAGGGGTCTGATTTTTGGTATATAGGGATAACTATAGGATAGAAATTTTTTGACCAAATGTCATGTGACCTCGATGACCTTTGACCTGAAATATACGTTTATGTCGATAAATACGTAACCACAAGTGCTATGTCCTTTATATTTAGTAGGGTGGGAGACCTTATGACAACACACGCTTTACCTCATTAATTATGCACACATCTAATTCTGGGCAAGCGAATAGAGCTAGAGGTCTGATTTTGGCATATAGGGATTAATTAGCAATACAATTTTTTTTCAAAATGTCACGTGACCTCGATGACCTTTGACCTTGATTATACATATATATGCATAACTCAGTAACCACAATTCTATACCCTCCAATTCTGATAGGATATTAGACCTTAAGATGTCACATCTTGTACCTCATTATTATGCACATATGTATTTCTTGGCTGGCCAATACAGATAGAGGTCTGATCTTTTTTCCCGATTTAGAACCATAACTTAGACATGCCTCATGTGTTTCAAATTTGGAACAACGACATAGACCTATGTGCCCATAGATCTCAACATATACACTCCAGTGATACTTCTTAATGACCACATTCCCTGCCACATCAAGACTAATACTCCTATTACAAGTTGGGACTATGTCATTTGTCAATGACTTGTTGTGTTGTTTGTGTTTGCTGTTATTGTAATTATTTCTACGTTTCAATACGCCTTCTCAAGTCAGCCAGTAATCCCTCGTCATTACAAATTACCATATACCGCTCTTCTTGGGTGAGGAAAAGAGACTTTCCTTTTCTCAAATGGGATTGTACGTCTAGGTACGTTAAGGTTATTATTGAGAGAGAAAGAGAGAGAGAGAGAGAGAGAGAGAGAGAGAGAGAGAGAGAGAGAGGAGGAGAGAGAGAGAGAGAGAGAGAGAGAGAGAGAGAGAGAGAAGGAGAGAGAGGGGGAGGGAGACAGACAGACAGACAGGCAGAGAGACAGACAGACAGACAGACAGGTACAAATTTGAATACGACAGAGAAGCATAGTGTGTTCCAAGTGAAACTTTTAATTCTTGAGATTTCTATCCGCTTGCTTGTTCTTAAAACCATAGAATGTGACGGTGCCGCCTTGGATAAAGTGTGCGAAGAGCTGAAAGTTGCCAGGGTTAGAGAACTGGTTCGTAGACTGCTTGTAAACTATGACTGCAAGTTTGAAACATCCCTCGAAGACATCGAAGAGAGACACAGAGATACACATGAGAGGAAGTATCAGTTCATGCTGTACTGGCAGCAGGTTACGAGCTCCGGGGCTACCTATTCTCGTCTATGTACAGAACTCATCCACATGGAGATGCGAAATGTAGCCGAGGCTCTGGCAGAGCTTTGGCGCCGTAAAGTAGCAAAAACAACACCAAAAATTACTGCTGTGTAGATTCTGTACTTACATCATGGAAAAGGTGACCGTTATCCGACTATAGTTGCCCTTGAACATCGCCTCGCTGAATTTTTCGATTATGATCTTTGTCCACAACCCCTTCAGATCTCTATGAAGGATCTACATATAGATTGTATGGTCGATTTCAGTTACATGTAAACAGGTCAACTTATATCAACTTTGAACATATCTATACATCTCAACATTTCAAGGAATTCATAATGAGACGAAGAGAACTTTTGGACAGGTTTTGGACACTGAAAACAAGTTGACAAGTGAATACCATTCTCGCAGGCCAGAGCGATAATTTCCGCTCCGGTGACCTTCGCAAAAATCAAGCTCTGGCATATAACGCGGAAACTGCGGAAGTATGAATGGGGGTTAATTAATTATTCATGAGAACATATCATCAGAATTAGCCAATCACGAATACGTTTTACAAAGTCATGTCGGGTCGTAAGCTCCTCATTGTCTGTGTTGTACACAATCGAGCTTTCAGGGCCTGAGATCCTCTGGTTCTGTTGCACCTCTTCCGATATATGTTGCATTAAATCCGACAGCTTTCAAAATTTTGACTGTTTTTCTGTCATGATCGAGAGCAACGGCGACACCATGTGAATACTATGGCTTCGATAGGTACACAGACTACGGCCATCAACGAACCCTACCCGGTCCCACTGCAAGGTCGTCCCCGTACACTCAGTGTGACTATTTTCGGACGATCTCGGTTCGGACATTCAAAGACATGCTGTTCGTTGTACTCACTTTGCTCCGTATTGATAGCGTTTTACAAGTCATGATACCGCATATTAAGTCAGGTGACGCTGCTGTCCCGTTTTGAATAGTTAGTTTTTTTCGGTAGAAGCTATTTCGGGCGCTATAAAACTTCGCGAAGTTAACACACCGTACGATCTAAAGCAACACACAGAGACAGCCCATATCCGATGTAAGCACCATACACGTCGAAATATAGTTGCGTGTCCATGGGTTGAACGTAACTAATTTATCACAAAATTTTACAAACAGTTTTCTCAACACATCGAAATTGAAAAACGAGGGTTTGAAGTTTCAAAATATCAATATTTAGCCCCTATAATCACATTCCAAATACGACGTCCGATTACTACGCACTCACCATGGAGTCAACAATTTGGCAACTTTGACCCCCCCAAATACCACTTCCGTCCTGTAACAGTTTTAGGATAAACACAATAAAGTTTCGAAGGGTATGGTAATAAGATTTCGTACTGCTCGTTATTTGTGAAACGGCTTTGGGCGAAATTCACCATACCCTGTCCGAAAATTGTCACCAGGTCACACTGAGCGAGTGTACGCATAAGCTTATACGTGTTCGTACCCCGCTGAACTGCAAACCCATGGAACAGACTAAACCTCTCTTGATTTGATTCCGTTGTAAGCGTAACTTTTGTGATGAATTAATGAAACATAATCGGACTTGAACAACTACGCAATTTCCCGAGATCTGTGATTTCGGCAGTGTTGAGACGATCGGGAGCCTAGCGTACATTTGTGATTTGTATCGCGGAGCACCAGCTCGAATGAAAGGGCCCAATATACCATTCATACGTTTCTAGCTCCATGTATACCCACAGCACGATAAGAAAGCTTTCAGTGTGAACCTTAATGAAGAGATCGATACATAAACGTTTATACATAACTTGTGGTAAAGTAAATTTATGATCAATAGTTTTGACCAACGGTTTTACACAGCGGTGTTGTTCTACGTCTGGGTCGGACACTGTGCATAGCGAGGCGTGGGGCCAGCTGCTCCAGTTATGCGATACCCTTCGATATAACGCCCGTGAAACACGATGGGCCGGACGGCCTGCAGCCATGCCTGGTAGCATACAGACTTGCCACCGCTGGTCCTTGTGCAAAGAAACCATCTTTTCCTTGTAAAATAATTATCAATGGCGTCTTTTTGGTGTGAATAGAGCGGTTGAGTCCAAAAACATTAAACATTTACACATTGCGCGCTCTTCGTCGACAGTGAACGCTGTGGTGGTAAGCACCAAGATCAGCTCTGTAACGGGCAATCTGATTGGCTCGTAGGTTTTCCTCGACTATCATAGAGCCTTGCAGCAATGCGTGAACGCTAAACGTGGCCAGTGATACCACGGGCCTTTTCGGCGTTGGGTGATAAGACTCGCCGAAGAGGGCGTGGTTTACGACGATGGTGAATAACTAGTTCAGTGCTTGTAATGTAGACTCAATCTTAAACCTGATATAACCAATTACAATTGCCTCTGTAACCGTAGGAAATTTACGCGATGTCTGCTGTTTTTCTCTTAAAATCGCTTCAAGTTAAGCAACCCAGTCATGGGTATTGTAAATTTCCAATAATACGTGAACCATTTTTCTTTCGTTTTCTCCATCAGAAGATCAATTCAAGGTTGTACATTATTAATAACGTTTCATTGGAACGCAGTGCCTACGAATATTTCTATTCAGTTTCAATTTCTAATTGATTCTCAGAATTTTGCAAACAGGCATATGCTGTACTTTTAGTCGCAAAGTTGAAAAACTTTCTGTGTGGAAGAAGTGTATCTTCCTACGATCATTTCTCACGCACTATTTGTATTGGGAATTGGAACATTTGCGTACAATAGACCAGGTTTGAGCCACGAGTTTCATTGTCCGGCTGACTATACATTATAGTTTTTCTGTTGATTTAGAAGATAGTTTTCATTATATACTAACTGAACGGTGTGGGTCAATTTTAATAGAGACTGATTTTATAAAGATTTCACTGAGCATATAATCAATTTGGTTGTTTCGGATGATAAATCTGTTTGTGTGTTTTCCATAACAAATCAAGGAATTACACACGCCCAGGTTTCTGACTCGTCCGTTGTTTAACGGGTGGATGTACAAGACCATTATTACAGTAAAGAGGATGTTAATATCTTTTTAATTCCCAGAATTTTGCAAATAGCAATGCTATAATAATTTCATTCGCAAAGATTAAACAATTTGTTTGTGGAAAATTGTGTCTTCCGACGATCATGCAGGCACCATTTTGTATTGGCGATGGGAACATTTAATCGGTACTATTTAAAACAATAGACCAGGTTTGAGCAAAGAGTTTCAGTGTACAGCTGGCGATATGATAGTTTTTATATTGATTTAGATGTTGACTGTTCATTACACTAACTTTTATGTTATGTTTTGATTTTTATGAGGACTAATTTTGTAATGTTTTTAGTGAGCACATTATCAATTTGGTTGTTTTGGATGAGAAATATTTGTGAGTTTTTCATAATAAATTTGTGAGTTTTCCAAGAAATTAAACACGTTTTGTCTTTTGGCTCTCGCATTGCTTATCGGGTGTGAATGAATACAGAATATTACGAAGTGGGGAAAACAACAGTGTCACGTCAATGGTGTTGCAATTTTGTCATGGCGAACGTGCATGTGACACGGCTTGAGCCTGCGCTTTCACATAGATCGATATCACACACAGTAACCACCCACGTACATTACATATACCCATACACAAACCTGGAATACTAGCGGATTCCTATCTACTCCACCTAATCAAATACGAGACAGTTTCAGTGTTACATACAGTAGCTTTATCGCTGTCTACACAAGTTTATCCCAACTGTTTAGCACCTTTGGTGTACATGAAAGATATTGGACTGTGTACCAGACGCTCGGTATCAACTATCGGGAATCGATCACGGTCCGAGAAAGCACTCAATCTCTAGAAAGAATTTTTTGTGACCGAAAGTGCACTCGGCTTAGTTCTTCAGAATATAAATCTGTATCGTCTAATCCAAGAGTAATGTGTCAAAGTAAAATATTGATAATGACCCAGTGCCTACAGGGACAATACGAAAAAGCAAAAACTCAATAATTTTTTAGATTCTCTGCCCCAGTGTAGAAGTTCAAAAATTGATTTGCACCATTGTAAGGTTATGATTCCCACAATTCTGAAGAACGTGCTCATGGGACTGGATCGAAGTGAAATAATACAGCGCAATATTGCGCCGCATAAAGCAACACTAAAATATTATGCAAATATTTTCTGTCAGATACTATTTCATCATAGCATGGACGTACATGTAACAGCTATACTAACATAGTCGACTGCTGAGCATCAGCAGAACAGAGTCCAGCATTGTTCGGATCTGTTTGCAAAACCAACACCGTGACTGAAATACACACCCTAGATTTGCGCTGAGGTTTACACAACAATTTACTTGAAAGTGATCTTTCAATGCACAAGCCATCGTTTATGAAATCGAAGAAAAGCAATTGCAGTGTAAAGCGGTCAGATATAAATATGTTACTAAGCGCTTTTATTGACCGTTGGTGTATTTACGATGACGACAACATTGGTTTGTTTAGTTTTTTTTATTCGAAACAAACTCAAAAAGCTAGATTTTCTGGAGCGCTGTGTCCGTGTTGCTCTGTCTGAGGCATCTTGAATAATGAGGGTCGTCGCCATCTGCCTCATTTCATATCACACCCTCCCCTTTAAATCGTATAAATTCTACCCCTTTATCGTATAAATTCTACCCCTTTAAATTGTATTAAACTTCGGTATACTATCAAGCTGCTTGATGCGCTGTGACAGAGAAAACACACACCAGGTCATTATCAGGAATTGATTTAAGCAGTTATGAGCCTTTTAAGGCAGAGTGTAGCAAGCTAACTCCTGCAATTCAAGAAACTGAAACAGAACAACCAGAGTCTACTTATTACGAATGACACTAAATCAACATTTCTTTCCAACGATGATTAGCCTTGATGCTCTTTTTCGCCAGATTATGTACAAAATGTTAGAATTTTTATTTGTGAAATACTGTTGTTCTTGTGTAGTATCACAGGTGTGCCGAATTTCACAATGTGAAAAAGCTGCGGCATCTAATTAGATGTAACAGTTGCATTACTAATCGCCATTGTGTTGGCTTGTGCACGAGTTGCCGAGTGTTTTCAAATTCATCATTTGGAAACTAAGGATGCTATTATAGCTAATCGCCAGTGGAATTTTTCTGGGCCGAAATTTCGACAAGCCATTAAAAGATTGAATATGTACGTCGAATAATGTACAGTTCACTTCTAGGAGAATGATTGCAAATAGCATGACCCGTTCACAGATTAAAATTACATTTCACAAACACAGAGTAATTTACTTTGACGGTTACTGACAGAATGGCAATAGATGCAAAGAACAGACGGAGATAACTCTGTTTTATTTGTCAAAACCAATGTTTACGTCATCATTTCAAATCTCCCCTTTATGAATCGATAGGAAGACCGACAGGTTCAACATCGTCAACAATTGGGATACTAAGGTTACAGGGAATTATACGGGACAGGCTTGACTCTTTCTCTCCTCTGTACTTCCAGTTTGGCACTTTGATGCACCTATCGTACGCGTTGATCTGTATTTCCATGGAATGTAATGCCAGATGCCTCACCTTAACAACCCATTTGTTCACGAAACAAACATTAAGAACCGTTGTCTTTGGTGCATGTTCATGACAAGATGTCTGAACGGAGCTAATAAGCGAGCATGATTGCCAAACTAACGCCAACTACAGTTAATCAATGCCGAATCCATCGCTTTGTTGCCATCGGCTACGCACTCGAATTCGACCCTTTGATACAAAAGGCTAACTAGTGTTGACGCGCGGGTGTGCGCGTCACGGTATACGTGAGTGGATGTTGTAAAGTTACGCTATTTCGTCCACACAGACGAATCCCCTGAAAGGTAATGGTTCCGAGTTAGGCTTTAAGCTGCAACTAAGAAGGTAAGGTTACAACTGTTGTGTTTGTATAGTTTGTCACTCAGATGAGAGCTAGGCCCTTAACCTTCTCTCTCTGTCCATTGTAGTGTGTTAGCAATCATTCACAGGTGACCATAACTTTTTCAGCTACCTGCAGACCGCTGCTCTGCTGGCTCGTCGACGTCCTTCCAAAGTTCACGCCCTGACCGCGCTGCATGACCGGCAAGGCATTTAATTTGCCCCTGGATTCCAAGGATGCCTCCCCATTCGATCAAAGAATATAATGATTTTTGTTTAACAGAATGTCAGCTGTTAGTAAAGGAAAAACCTTCGAACTTATAATGGAGATATACATCTATCTAATCGAATCGTGGAGAGCTCACTCAACAAACAAAGAAATCCATGATACCACTCGCTCAGTACACCTTTTTTTGCTCAAAATGTCGCGTCACACGGTAGGCCGTCATTGTACCTATGATTTCGATACTAGGCAATCGACAAGTTCTTGTATAAGAGACGTCATCACTCAAACTGTACTTTCTCGGTCACTGTATATGCCACCGTATTTACAGGTCTTGTGCTCTCATTAAGAAGCATAAATAATCGCATTGGGAGGTTCACTTATCAGGATGATTTGCTACGTTGTTATGGCTGCATTCTATTTAACATTGTCACTGATTACGTTATGCATTGTTAATCAGGGGGATGTTTGATGCGAAGAACTTCAGAGAAACGCCTAATAAAATTCATGGATCATCTCCCACAAATTACTTTTGTATCCCTGTAGTCCTTTTGTTTGTTTGTTTGCTTTTATCTTGAAAGCTAAATTATCAAAAAGAAAACACATTATAATACACTGATTCATAGCCTTGCCGAAGCAAATGTTTCATCGTTTGTTCAGAACGCCCTCACAATCGTGATCTTTCATTCTGGTATTATTAATGTTTTGTAAAGCATAAAAATGTTTACGATTTTGCAATAAGAAAAGTTCATATTGTTATCAATTTCTATAATTAATTACATTGGCAAGTTATGTAAACTTCAATAAAAATGGTGGATTCGTAACCATTAAAGGGGCAATTCTAGTTCTCGCATCAGTTGTTGTTGACTCTGAGTATTAACATGGTGTATGCCTATTGTTTGTCTTTGAATTTTGTATTATTTTGACCAGTTTGCTTGTAAATAAACTTAACATGACCCGTCCCTGTAAGATAGGCTGCGCCATGGTGACAAATGTTTTGACTCTGAAAAGTTTACAATTCTTTTCTCGTCTAGCACTTTTGGGGGTTTATTTCGAAATTCCCGGAGTATGATAAGTTTTGCCGTCATTGTTTTCGAAAATGGTGAATTTTATTTTTCCCCATAGAGTTAATTTTGAATTTCAAATATCGGTAAATGTTAGGTAATTTGTTTCTCTAGTACCAAACATCGCAGGGTGACACGCCTGATTTTTAGTTCCAGAGACCAACTCTGGAACTGTTGGTTTGAACATGCTATACACAAATTTTACCTTCATTACCAAGAATGCATTGCGACACGTTTATGACCTCATCGCTCAACTCGGACGGGTTTTACGGGCATTTCTTGTTTGTTTATTCATTTATTTTTTATTTTGCATCGCACAAATATCAAATTGCGTTCAGCTATTAATAATTCTAGCTTTCTTTCGCTTTATTTTTTGTTGCTTTTTGCTTTTTATTTTTCTCTAAATACTCGCCGTACGTGGCGCGATACTGTAACGCTGGTTTTCGCCCGAGTGCTCATGGGTTGAATGAGATTAACAATGGCGGCGGATACGAACACTTCCCTCGCATAGAGAGAGAAAAGTAGGATTTGTGTAAGTTTACAAGCGCGGCTGGGCACATCGTGTACCTATAGGCGAGGTCGGTGTGCTCGAAAACGAAGATCAATGCAAAATTTGGATTCAAAATCGGCTGTTTCGGCGGAGAAACTGCCCGCCATATTTCTGAGAGCAACCAGCAGTTTTGTTTTCCTATATCAGTCTGCAGGGCTGTGGCGGGAGGCCGTTTAACGCCGGTAACACACAGCCCTGCCATGCAGAGCTAGGCATTCATAGTGAACTGTCTGTCACCGCACCGGCATGCGTTGGCTGCATGTAAAAGCAACTCAACTTACCAATATCAAACGGTCAGTGTCTTGTGAAAACAGCGACATAGCAATGAAAATTGTTCTAGTCAGTGGTAAAAACTCTTAACAGATGAAGCGTTAATTTCTTTTAATCAAATGAAAATACATGTGGCCTCGGTTTTCAAGTTCAACGGTCTAGGTCCGATGTCTCCTCTCGTCTGATATACGTTTCCGTGCGTTGTCGCCCCCGTATGTATCTGTTGCGTTTTTACCGTACATGTAGGCATTTGTAATCTATGTACTGTAATTCCCTTGACTGCCTTGCGTTTAGTTGTACTCTGTTGTTGTATCAGCCCTCACTATAGGTACATGCTTGCATATTAAAATCCAAGCACTCTTTCATTCTGCACTAATCTTCGTCACACATCTCTTTCTTCTGCTGCTCTGGTCTCTGGAACTTCGCTTTGCTTGCAAATGCTTTCTAGTTATTCTTGATTTTGTATGAGAATGGTTGAAAGTTTTACTGAGGAAAGTTCTGAGCAAAGTTGATTACTTGTCTTCCACTTCGAGGTGCATACTACCCGAAATGAGCGGGGCAGAGTTTAGTCCATGAAGGATGGAGGGAACATTAAGGACAACTTTAAAAAGTAATAAAATACCATGTGTCAATTGGCGGTTAGAATATTTTATAATTATTTTTTACAAACTTTAAAGTTCGATGTTTTCCTCTCACCGACATTAGTGTGTTTTTTGTTTGCTTACAGCTAACGTTTTCCACACTCTGATGTTGTAATTTGAACAGGAAGTACTTCCGATCGGTAAGTGAAGTTCAAGCAAGGCGCATTGCAATTACAGTGCAAGATCACAAAGAACAAACATTTAAAATACCAAATGATTTCGCATGATTTGCCCACAACTCAAGGAAGACTTAATGGAAGCTTTGTCCTAATATTATTAGGGTAAATAGCTTAAGGAAATCTGACATTTCAAACCTCGCATGTAATAAGTAGTCTTCGACTTAACTTCAAAATATAAATGTGGGAATGGATCAAACTGCCCACGCATCATGCAAGAACTCTTATGAACATAGACAAAAGGTTTCATAATCTCTGTACAGTAACATTACTGCTGATTACATTATTTCCGTGATCATGTAGAGATGAGAACTTCGGCAAAATAGCCCTGAAATTCCGATGAAATTAACAAGCCGACACGCCATAGACCCTGATAGACTATGATGGATACAGACACACGTGTGGATATACTCACACAAATACACATATGCATGTATATACCTACCTACTCAGCTACCTACCTACACACACAAACATACATACATAATTCATATGTACTGACATACATAGATACATACATAGATACATACATACATAGATACATACATACATACATACAATACAACATACATACATACATACATACATACATACATACATACATACATACATACATACATACATACATACATACATACATACATACATACATACATACATACATACATACATACATACATACATACATACATACATACATACATACATACATACATACATACATACATACATACATACATACATACATACATACATACATACATACATACATACATATACATACATACATACATACATACATACATACATACATACATACATACATACATACATACATACATACATACATACATACATACATACATACATACATACATTGCAGTAACATGTCGGAGAAAAAGAGTATAAATATGCAAGTGGTAGAACCACTGATGGAGAAACTGCAAAATGGAAAGGCCAATGAAGGTACTGGACAACCACAATCATCGGATAATAATTTTGATACTACTTAATTTCAGGCCAAGGTGGCTCCAGCGATTTGCGACCATAAAAGTAATGTTTACATTATTAGCACTTATCGTCTTATCGTTTTCTCTTGCTATGAGTGTGACGATAGTAGGTATAACGAGTTTACAGAAACGGTATGGTTTATCTGGCAGTTTCATTGGCCTGTATCGCACAATGAAGGATATTGCCGAAATTATATCTGTGATTTCATGACATATTTTGGCGGGAGACCGAACAGTCATAAGCCACGTTTGATCGCCGGAGGGCTAGCCCTATGTTCTTTGGCTTTCTTATTAAAAGCATCGAGTCAATTCGTTTCGGACCCCTTTAACTATGAATTTCTTCAATTTGTTGTGAACGTCAGCGCCGAGATGGAAGTCTACGAGCCACACAGAGACTTGGATTACATCAAGCAATTCCAATATAGCGACTCTGACGCCTGGGACGACAACCTTCTGTCGTCCATCATTCCAAAGGGTTCAGGGAAAGGAGTCTTACTTCTGATACTTGGTAATATTCTTCTCGGATTCGGTAACACTCCAATGTTCACGCTTGCCATAGCGTACATTGATGACAATGTGTTCAAGGAAAATTCAGCCATGTACACAGGTAAGGTTCTAATCTTCCGAGACAAAAAGGTTCCGGCAATATTATGGGCTGGAAAAAGTGTCGAGGGGCCTGTGAAAGGTTAGGCAAATATCCATCCTATTCAGAGAGGGAGAGGGAGAGTGACCACAACGACGGACGGAGGGAAACAGAAAAAAATGATCGGACGAACAGACATGGAGAGCAAGACAGACACACAGACACACAGACCAGGAGACAATGACACATACCACGGTACAGGTCACGTTGATAAAGTCAGAGTTGTACTTTTATCTAGATATAAGAATGGATTGTATATTTCAATCAACTTGTTATCTTGATTGCGCTGAAGATTTTAAAAAGTGCGAGTCGAATACCCATCTTGGTTGTCATCAGGCCAAGGCTATCGTCCCTAAATAAGCTATTGTCGATACAATTTAAATGTATAGTGCACGTCAGGGACAGATATTCGACTTACTACCACTAGTTAAAGTTCATTTTTATGCTCATGGAATAAATAAGGTTTCACCTGCTTATTGTTATGAAATCAAAAACTTTATTTCCCCTTAATCATTGTATAGAGCATTCAAGATTATAATTGAAAAGTGTTATTGAAAAATAAATGTACAATTCTTACTTCCTATTTGTCTCACGGACTTTCTTTTCAATTTTTGGCATTGGACCAATCGTTGGAATGCCTATGGCTTCATACGTTATCAATCTTTACGTCAATTTTTACCGAGTTGACCCGGCAGACATGGACCTACACCCCAGTGATCCACGCTGGGTTGGTGCATGGTGGCTGGGCTACCTACTGCTATCCGTACCTTTCATAGTTTTGGTGTTCCTGGTTAGCTTTGTCCCGAAACGCGTACGCATGCCGGTTGAAACTGGTTCCCCTAGCACCGAAGAAAAGGTTTTACAGGAGAAACCAAGTCAGCATGCTGTTCAAGATAATAAGACGGCAGGACGAAAGTTTAAAGGTATATTTAATGCATATGCTTGAATTTTTTTCCAGATCCCCTATAGGCAGAGCAAAACTTTTAAGTCCCCTCCACTACCCCAAAAATTTTCGAATCCCTCCTGAATTCATATATCTTTCCCTTAACTGTTTTTTGTGAACGCAGCCTTACCGTAAAAAATTGGTAGTTGACAGACAAATTTAAACATTTACCAATGTTTGGAATTCAAAATGACCGCCATCCCTCTCGTAACCATGTGGGGAAAAAATCTTTTATTATGATGCAGTTACGGCGCGCCAAATTTTTTCATAAATATTTATCGATTCAGTGCAAAAATAAACTGTCTTTCTCGATTGAAATAAAAATTCGGTGTCATTAAGGAAGGAAATAAGTAAGAAAAGTATAATTAAAAAACAAAAGATAGAAATGTCATTTAATACTTCATTTTAACTTGAGAATATTCTTTAAAGCGTAATTAGGAAATAAACAATTGTCAACGATTTGAAAAAGTCATACATCAATACTTATCGACATACATACACGTATAATAGTTCCCGTAAAAGGTGCAATGAGTGCTGATTTTACAAAACAAAAAAGTAAAATATGTTATACAGTGGTACGTATACAAAAATCACAAGAAAATCACTAAAAACCACTACTACCACTCGGAAAAAATATTACAAAAAATTGAAATGTGAACCACATACAGAAAATCATTATAAAAGAATCAGACAAAAAAAGCCATGCATACATAAAATTATTTATGTACTTAAGAAAATTAAAAAGCAGTACGTCTCATAAAAAACGTATTATAGAAAATCAAAAATATAATATGAGCCACCAGCCGCTTTGACAGTAAAGAGAGAAAATCAGAGAAAATCAGAGAAAAAATTCGGAAGTGATGGCTCTAGACAAAAGTGGACATCATCTACTAAAAAATAAAAAAATAAAAAATAAAAAAAATGCCATGGACAGAGCAAATACAAAAAACGTGTGGGCCTGTGAAAAGAAAAAAACAAATGAGCACTCGCCACAGCAAAAAAAAAAAGAAAGAAAAAGAAAAAGAAGAAAAAAACGAGCACTCGCCACAGAAAAAACCAAACGCGTGAAATTACTATTAATTTATTCAAAACACTCATTGTTCACGTTTCCTTCGATCGATGAATCCCCAACAGCTGGCATCCGATCACCACGTACTCCAATATTTGACGAAATATTAATTGAGCATTTCAGTGATAACTTTGACATCTTGAATCCTAGCCCTGCGTACGATGCTGTGTGTTCCGCTACAGCTAATCGCCCCGCTCGGCGATTAGCTGTAGCGGAACACACAGCATCGTACGCAGGGCTACTTGAATCCTAGCTCTGTTTGGCTGGGCCCTGCCACGCAGAGCTACTTGAAACCGTACTTGATGAAGTGAAGTGGGCAATATCACCTAAAGAACGTCCAGGTTAACAGCGAATGGTTCCAGAGAGTCAAGTTAACCGAGCCAATTTCAGACAGTCCACAGTTCAGATCACGAGCGAGACGTACAACCGCAACCCATGACCCTTCATAGCAACACTGCGAACACATGGATGCCTTAGGTGCGGTATGGCAGGGAGCGAACTGCAGGCCTTCCACCGCTCTGTCATCACCGTTTATATGATTTCTTCACGGTTACGTGTGGTTCGATACATAGCGGCCGCCGCATGGTATGCATACCCCGCGGCGGCCGCTATGTATCGAACCACATGTAACCGTCGATTTCTACAATGTATGAATTCAAATACGATGATAATAAACCACCTCGTTGTTTGGTAATTCCTCGTCCATGTCGTCTATCCTCAAAGATCACCCAAAGCATTAAAAATGAATAGTTTTGAAGAAATCTGCTGCGTGTTGAGAGAACGTCCATCGTTTTCCGTGTTCGACAAGACGAGCGACGCAACTTTAACATGCACTATGATGCAACTGCGATCCCGCAGGACCTCAGTGCACAAGCCTTACGAGTATGGCGAGAGTGTCCGGCCTTCGCAACGCCAGGCACTCTAACTATACTCGCAGGGCTAGACCGCGTCGACCGGCACATACAAAACATGTCGATCCCCATTGCAGAAAGCTTCATCTCCACACCGTCCAATATATGGAGCTACGATATTTGTGCAGTAGCCTATACATTGCTCTGGGTGGCAGGGCTGTGGAGTTACCGGCGTTATACGGACTGGCCGTGTATTAAACGCCGGTAACTTAGGCTACTGCTCTGCCACCCAGAGTTACAGTATACAGAGAAAGAGCATCAGCTTGATCAGTGTTTGTCAAGTCGGGCGCGTTCGCGTTCTACATGTAGGTCCTACTATTGAAAACGTTGCCTCGAATCTAAACGGAGTGTTTTAGCCTGAGTATTTTTGCCTTTGCCACACTCCGTTCAGAGGCTAAACCCACGGTTACGTGTGGTTCGATACATAGCGGCCGCTGCGTGGTAGCAATTTTACTATGCATACACACGGCGGCCGCTATGTATCGAACCACATGTAACCGCGGGCTAGCGGCTAGCCATCGTATTGTTCGGGTAGGACTCCATGGTTTGGGCACAGACTGTCTATAGTTTGGGAGAGGAGGGCCTACACTGTACAGCGAGGGATCGCTGGTCGCCGGTGTGTACTGTGCCAGCGACAGGACCGCCGGCCGCTGGCTAACAACCTCGAGTGTACATTGAGGCACGCCATGAGCGAGGGGACCGCTTGCAGCCGACGAACCACCGCGAGTGTTTTGGTTGTCATCAGGCCAAGGCTATCGTCCCTAAATAAGCTATTGTCGATACAATTTGAATGTACAGTGCACGTCAGGGACAGATATTCGACTTACTACCACTAGTTAAAGTTCATTTTTATGCTCATGGAATAATAAGGTCTTCACCTGCTTATTGTTATGAAATCAAAAACTTTATTTCCCCTTAATCATTGTATAGAGCATTCAAGATTATAATTGAAAAGTGTTATTTAAAAATAAATGTACAATTCTTACTTCCTATTGTCTCACGGACTTTCTTTTCAATTTTTGGCATTGGACCAATCGTTGGAATGCCTATGGCTTCATACGTTATCAATCTTTACGTCGATTTTTACCGAGTTGACCCGGCAGACGTGGACCTACACCCCAGTGATCCCGCTGGGTTGGTGCATGGTGGCTGGGCTACCTACTGCTATCCGTACCTTTCATAGTTTTGGTGTTCCTGGTTAGCTTTGTCCCCGAACGCGTACGCATGCCGGTTGAAACTGGTTCCCCTAGCCCCGAAGAAAAGGTTTTACAGGAGAAACCAGTCAGCATGCTGTTCAAGATAATAAGACGGCAGGACGAAAGTTTAAAGGTATATTTATGCATATGCTTGAATTTTTTTCCAGATCCCCTATAGGCAGAGCAAAACTTTTAAGTCCCCTCCACTACCCCAAAAATTTTCGAATCCCTCCTGAATTCATATATCTTTCCCTTAACTATTTTTTGTGAACGCAGCCTTACCGTAAAAATTGGTAGTTGACAGACAAATTACTAAACATTTACCAATGTTTGGAATTCAAAATGACCGCCATCCCTCTCGTACCATGTGGGGAAAAATCGTTTTTATGATGCATTTTAATTGATAATATTCGGATTGTCTAGTCACTTTTACAAATGGAAATCACTGTTGAAAAGCTATTTTGATCTTGAGGTTTATAAGTCAGTATCGAACAAGTATTTTTTTCAATAACTACGAAAACAAGGACTACTTATGTAGTTTATTTCTAAGTAAACACACTTCGATCTGCCTGATACCGCAAAGGCCATACGAATGCGTCACAGACTAAATGAGTCATAACGATGAGTTCACAGAGCTTTGAAGTGATCTCGTGACATTAAGTTTAGTTTGAAATATCTTTAAGTTTCAACTTTTGCAAGAAATACTGTTCAAAGTCCTTGATTATCGAAGCGGACCACTGACTCGCCTATTTTCACCGAAAAGACAAATGTTTACTGACAACTGTCTTTCAATTTTAACACATTTTTGTTTATTTTCCGCTAAAACTAATAAAGTGGCAATTTGTAAACATGCTGGGTATTTTTATTTTTAGAAAAGCGTTGACTTACTTCGAAGACTATCACGAAAATTTACCAATTTTATACTTTTGACAAGTCTGTGTTTCATCTGCATATTTCCTAATTGTTACACCTACATATGGCTCATCCTCTGCAGAATTTCACCAGCTGTGGATGTGTGCTTAACCGCGAAAAGTTCAATAGTGTAATTACACCGTTGAGGCGAAGCAAACGCCGAGATTTGGGGACAGTCCTGTTTCTACCAGTTTGATCTGGTACAAACCGACGTCACTGGTCTAGTCGCGATGAGCATGATGCCGAGCTTACCTTATCTCTAAGGTAAGCCAATTGAAGGTGCTTGATGCAACGTTTTGGAATCATAAATATTCTACACAAATTGAGTTTAATGGTCAACTCATGGTCACTTTCTTGGCTAACATAATATTTTGTCTCTTTCATAATACTATCATTATAAGGATGTAAACTACCCTAAGCATCATCATCATCGTCGTCATCGCTTTCACTCATGACGTCATCGTCTACAACGGCAACAACGACAACATTAACAACAACACGATGTTCGTCATTAGTGTTATCATCATCATCATCATTATTGTCATCATCATCAACAATAACAGCAACAACAACATACAATTTGGTGTCGTGGCCTTCATCGTCGTCGTCGTCGGCGTCGTCATTATCACACTTGTTTGGACAAATTGCTAAATTTTTAAAAGTTAATCGTATTGTTTATATTACATTGTAAGAATGTGGAGCATTGCAAGTTTCAAATGGAATATATTGGACTTTAATTCAACGATGAATAAATTTGTTATCGTAAACACTTCGATGACATTAATAGATTTATCACATGAAATTGCCCGAATTGTCACCTGTGTGACGTAGAACAGAACGGATAAAAAAACCCAAGTTACCCTGATCTACGTCATCAACCGGAACTTTTTTCCTGCATGGTGTCGTTCTATCATGCAGGTCGTGACACAGGCCGATGTTTTGTGATTGATGCTAGCTCTCACGACATTGTTACAAAAAGGTGACCGGATAAATCCAGTCATTGAAATATAGAAGGCATATTTGTCAAACGAAATTTCGAGTCGCTAAAACTATAGCTTTTCCCGAAAATCGAATTGGGATACCGTCCAGTTGAGTCGCGTAGGCTTAATGTGGACGTCGTACCTGGCGATCCCCGTTGGCGATAAATCCGAAACCTACCACCTTAACGTAAGTTCAACTGTCATTCGACTAACAACGATAATTTCCTTCATCGCACCGAAAATTCCGTAAATTCTTGCTCGGAATCAAACCTCCAGCGCGGCGTAAGGCTGTAGCGAAGACAAGCTGTCGGGCTGTTTGCAGCGCTGTAGAATCCGAATAATAATGTACTTTGCAAGTTGACACATACAACACTCAAAACAGAGTTTTAGTCAAGTAACAAAATTACGATGTTCTATGGGCGAAATATGTCTCACTGGCTGCATGCAACAAAGTCCGTAAGACGAAAACATTGACGACCGAGATCGGTATTGACGAGTTGACACCGCCGAGAACGGTGTCGGCAGCGTTGTGGGTACAAACACTTTCTTACAGAAAAGACACACTGTAATAATTTTCCTAAAAAAACTATAGAATGACATTTGTTTTTGAGCAGAATGTTCTTTGTATTTCTATTTTTGTTTGGAAAGTTCGCTTCTTTGTTAAGGCAGAGTTCAGCAGACCCGATTTGTTATTTCAGTTCATATGTGATGAAAGCCGATGCGATGAAAGATAATATGATAAAATGTAAGCCAGTGTGTAAGTGTCACTTGTCCTTAGGAAACTACTGGATGGAGATATAATGAATTTTGCTGCAAGTTTTGCTGTCATTATATTCATCCAAAGCAACGATCCAGAGAATGAATCTGCGCCATCTCTTCCTTCAAATTAATAAATGTCAATACCTAGCAAGAATTCTACGTCAAATCATTGTCTTTTTTCAGAAATTTCCACACGGTTTTGCTTATATTTAAAACGGTTTTCGTCATCAGTGCGATCCAGTCCGAGTACGATTAACTTCTCTTGACTAGTCTTCAGTGCGGTTCGAACAGGCCACTAAAAGTTTGACTTTACGGTAACATAATTGACTTTACAAAGTTCTAACTTGAAAAAATTGATGGAATAGGGACATGTTTATGTTATTTTAATGTTTAAAGTGAGCTTATGTAGTTTTTACTCTTTTTATTTGACCGCACACTATGTATCAGCTAAATTTTCACTAAGTTTATATTTACACTAAAATATATTGTTCATTTCAAAATAAGATCTTGTCTTATTTCAGTGCTATTACCATACTAATTAACAATAGTCGTCACCTCACGGCCGAACGTCGTCTCGAGCGTCTCAGGGAGTTCTCCGTCTAACACACTAAAATGCACAGTTTATATTGAGTGAGAATCTGCATATTGTCATGACTTTGGTATGCGTCTATAATTAACGAAAGATGCAGTCGGCAAAGCGAAAAGCAGGAAGGTCGCTCTTTTCAAATTACACCTATCAACATAGCGTCCGATCAATGCTAGTGACTTGAGCAGTTGAAACAGTAATCATTCTCACGATTCACCACGTGCAGCTGGATTCCTGTCGGTCAGTTCATTGTCAGTCATACAAACTAAATTCAATGATAAAATTCTAAGCTATCTTCCGGCGATATCAAAAATTGGTTCTCTATGTAAGTGCTATGTTCACGTCTTCTTATCTAACACATTTTGTAAAAAAACACTCAAGTATTTAGTCTGTGCACACAGTGTTTTATTTGTAAAAAGTGCCGTAGCTGTTCACAAGATATGTGATGTTTGCTCTTTGGAATGCAATCTCTATAGGAAAAAGGCTACAACCTGTCTCTGAATCCCTAGTACATGATCGAACTGACATCTTAGCATTGACTTAAACGTGTTTCAAAGACTCTAACGATAAAACTGTATGCGTTTTTTATCGTTTCTTAATGGTTAAACACTAAATTATATTCCACGTATAACATGCATATCATGCTGCACTCTCGGAACCGAGTTCTTATCTCGCGATAAGACCCTACAGCGGAGATTGATCATGCTGCTGGCGTAAAATTTCTACCACCTGCACTGCGTAGTGCGGGTTGAAATTTCGTTCTATGAGCTAAGCATACGCGCTAAACGCGTTCCCAGTCTACTCACGATCGGTCAGTGTACCAGTGCGCGACGGGCGTCCACAAAACGCCTTAATTTCGACTTTTCCCTTTTAAAGTTGGACTAAAAAGATGTATAATAATAAGGTTATTCCCAAAATACCGGAGTTTATGTCGAGGTATATCGCACCCTTCGGTATTACCTTCAACGCTACGCGTCTCGGACAATACCTTAGCTGCACGATGTACTCGGACATAAATTCCGGTATTTTGTGAATAACCTTATGTAGTAATTTGTTAAGTTTGAAAATTTGATTGCAAAGTTAAGATTAAATTTTAAAATTATGGCTACTACATGTTACTATCTATTGATATAATTTTGAATATCTGCTTACTATTCTACATGAATTTTTTTAATACATTAGTTACGTTTAAATTTATTTGCAAACAAATTTTCTTTTGCCTGATATCAGCAACATTTTCAGCGAATAGCTTCGACTTGCAATTAATTAAATTATATTGCTTCAAAGTTAATAATTCACTGTTCATGTGAAAACGTATTATGTTCTATGCCTTTTCGTCGTTGTTAATTGCTTCAAGTTTATTTCGTTATTTGTTACAACGGTATTTTGTGTTCGAAGCTTATTCAGCTTGACATGTGCATTTTCATACCTAAATGTGCTGACAAATGCTCAACCATAGATGGTGAATTTATCTGTAATACTTTGGAAAAAAGTATGTTCTTTGTATTTCAATGAAGAAAGATCATATGATGTGATGTTATCAATTTGACGAGATTTGTGAAATGAGTGGCAGTTTGTCATCTTGCAATGGAAAACACCGAAGAAAGTTAACCAAACCTTGTGTGATAACTTAATCGTGTGCTTATGATACTTGTTATTTTTATTTCTTCGAGACATTTTATGCTATTTAATTGTACTGCGGTTGGTTCAGCAGTCCATTTTTAATCACTACCTGTACATTTACCAAGATAATGCATTGAATTGATTAACTAGGGCTGTAAGGAGATAAAATACGTTACTTTTCTTTTCTTTGAGCATTCTTCATGAAGTAAAGCAAAATACATATTGTCGTATATCACATTTTCATGTTCAGCGGCGGTTTTATTTTTTTTCTAAAGTCACTTTATTGCTTAAGGAATGTCGTCTGAAGTTGTTGTTTTAAAAGTCGACACTGTCAAATAAACTTAAACTTTTTCCTGGGGTTTAAAGCAACAATAATTTGCGATAAGCAAATTAAAATTAATCCATATAACTATCACCTTCAAAGAATTCTTAGCTATTTTACGTGTATCAAATGAACTTAAAGGAATTTATTAATAAATAGTATATCATAATGTTTTATTTTTTTCACAGGAATATTTCGACTCCTTTACATTTGATATTGTCCTTAAAGAAATTTCTTAAACACATTTATTACAAAATATTGTTTTGAAGTACCTGCTGAGACCACCGAATCACGGTATTCCATGATTTAACTTAACCCTTTAAGTGCTGTGATTTTTCCCACCAAAGTTTTAGTGCAATATTTTACCAATTTCTATGACTTTTTCTGCAATTATTTTGATAATTTTGAACCAGATGGTCATCACATTTTATCGGCTACAGTTTTTTTATCAAACGTTTTGCAAAAATCTTAAAATATTGACTCAGATATATTTTTAAAAGCGACAAAAATCAACTCTGGCGCTCAAAGGGTTAAGGAACTCATGAAACAATGAATGACAAATGATGAAAGTCACCCCATCTATATCTTTTGTCTCTAAGTCTGTCATGAATTGTAATGTTTTTTAGATTCGGTAATTTTCTTGCTTAACAAAGAACATATTTTGAATATATGCAAATTAATCACTCATAACTACCTTCACATTTCCTGTATTCATATTTGATCCATTTTAATTTTGGTATGGTTTAGCTATTATAATAGTTAGTTTCACTTAATTTAATTTAATTGCATTTGGTTTAGCTCAGCTTGATATACTTAAAGTTAGGTTAGCTAAAGTTAATTACCGATCTTTGCCGTTAGTCTTCCTTTTAATGAGAAACTTCATAGCAGTATTGCCAGCATTTTGTGAGAAATCAAATTAAAACTGTATCTTGTCGTCCTACGATGGAAAAAACAGGGTTGAATGTATTATTAGGAATGATGGCGTTCGAATATAACATTTATGATAAAAGTTGGAGTTTTTCTCCTCTTTTAATGCTAACTGATATGGACCTTTTTATTCTCTCGCAGTGTAACACCACAGATGTTACTAATATTTACAATTTAATGATGTGATTGCTATTTCTCATGATTGTTATTTTTGTCCAGATTTCTTCCTGTTATTTTATTAAGTGTGTTACAACGATACTTTGTGTTGAAACAAATTTATCAGTCTACATATATGTGTTTTAATTTCAAGATTTGCTGAATTGTGCTCAATATGAGATGGTGCATTGATTTCAGTGGAGTTTTCGATACTCTAAAATCATAATTTCGAAGCAGTAGGTGATCATGGACGTTTTTAATTGATTTTTGGCGGTATCTTATCCAGTCTTAGTTTTTTAATATCTAAATTATCGAAGGAAAATATTTCACAGGGTTGAAAGCTATTATGGTAATATGTGGTAACATTGGATATGAAATAAGACATCAAACGATCACCTTTAGAGAAATTGTTGCTTATTTCACTCGAATAATATGAACTTTAACTAAAGTATTTCTTGACAGTGTTTGGGAACTTAACATCTATTATTGTCTTTATGAAGTAGCGATCACATTATTTACAAAATTTGTATTTCTGTCATTGTTGGAGTAGCTCATTTGGTTTCATTTAATTTACTAAAACTTAATGTCAGCGTGATTGCCGCCGGGTTGTGGTAACTCACATTTATAAACACTGTACATCACTCCATTGTTGTACAAACACACCTGAATGTTTGATCAGGAATATTTTTATGACGTTTAAATAAATGATTTGAAAGCAAAACTCAGATTATGGTTGTTACTTTTGTGTTGGCCAATATGGAACACTTTGTGTGTTTGCCATTATCTTTATGTTCGTCAGTTCGTTTTCATCCTTTTCCACTCTTTACGCCTTTACCCTTACGAGAAACATTCTGTCTGTCTGACACCCTTCGTATTCACAATATTGCACAAAACTATATGACGATGCACGCGTAGCGCGGTGTCAAATAAACTGACTAATTCTCTGAAATAATCAGAATGAATGCTATTGGATGTAGTCTTGAACATAGACATGTATAGACAAAACATTGAAGTCACACAAATGAATGCTTCTCAAGAGAGTTCAAAGGTAAAACAAAATAGATTCCATGTATGAACCTACCCTCTCTACATCGTTCACACTCTACAAAACGCAAGCCTATCATCTTGCACTAGGCTTGTGAAGGTCAGTAATGAAGATTACCCCCATGGCTAATCGCAGTGACATGCGATCACGCAATCATGCCAATGAACACATGAGACTGCGACAGTTACCTCTACACGACCAGTGTCTCAAACAACCTTTTTCATAATATCCTCGCAGGAGGCTACTGCTGCATAGAAATTAGCGCAGACATAATGCTTGTAAGACGCAAGTCAGGGTTTGCAGATACAAGTTATGGAGACAGGACTTCTCTTGTTCTAATATTTTTAAATATTTTGTACAACGTCATCATCAATCATATTTCCACAAATCAGTTATGATTCCGTGAAACTGATTATGAAAATTTATCCTCGCTTCGTTCGACGCACAACTGCTGATCTCTAAAACGGCATATTTAAATTCTTTACATAAATAACGCGATTGGAGCTAATTTGAGATAATTGGATTTTCCTATTTTCAAATTTCTCGAAGGTGTGAGGTGCCCTATAGCTGAATGTTGTAATATTGCAAATTACTATAAAACTATTGTTTAATGTAAAAAGAAACGCAGATGAGATTACATTTGCATATTAAATCCACATAACTTCCCCATCCAATTATCCCAAATTAATTCCAGTCGTGTTAAATATAACGTTTGTCCACTATATATGAAATGTTGTTGCAAGTTCGGTGGCGAACTTTAATGAATTCTACATGTGTCCAATCAAACTAATCAACGGAGAGACGGATATAGAGATAGGGGGACATATTGCACAGCATCAACTATGCAACCCGTCCCTACATTGAGAACACATAAATAAACATCCGTCTTCGCAAACCGTCAGAGAATGATGTTTGTTTAAACTTTCGAGTCATGTGTCTCATCTTAACTACTTTTAAAAACTTGTTAATGATTTTATTTTGTTATTGTTAATAATATAAGCTGGAGTGATGGCTATCTGATAAGCTGCCTTGCAAAAAAGAACAATGTTGCCTAGTAGAAGAAAACGCTGGGAGTATGTGTACTGATAACAAGTACTGAAAACTGTCACGTTGCCTTACTATTGAAAACGTATTTGTTTATACATTTAGATACTCCCGTGGCACCATAACTACAATTAGCAAATTTTGTATTGAAGAAACGATGCCAAGGTCAAACTGTACGCAGTGTAGAAATCCCTGGCCAGGCTTTTGCATACATGGAATAAAGTGTAAATACTTTTACATTTGACCTAACTGGTAGCCTCTTTGACTTATAATCAGCATATGGATTGGCATTGTAAATATATGTTCCTTCAATTACTGTTTCCCACGGTTTGGTATAAGTAATTGTTATCTTTCAGGAATGTTTAGCTCACCTGCCATTTTCTCATACTACAATGATTGTATTATCTGGTATTTCTCTATCACAACGCACTACTAGAATACGCCTCGGTGTCAGATGCTAAGGTTTTCAAATTTTCAAAACACTTTGCTGGTCCGCTGCGGGTGTGTACGTTTTTGAAGTTTTAGAACTTATGTTATAGAAATTTCGCCGTTTTCTACTTTATATAATGGCGGTCATTGTAATTTGAAAATGTGAGGCATTTGGTTTTGTAGTACCGAAATTTACGAGGTGCACCATTTTCCCCCTCATACAATGAAAGAACACTTGTATATTTAAAATAGTCATAATTTGAAGGGGTGACCTTGCATTGAGTCAGATATTGCCAGACAGCAAAGAAATGAGTGTTGTCCGAACACGTCAAATGTATACCGATACCGTAGATTTGTTTCTATTTTGTCATATCTAATAATAGTGAATCGCCTGCTACCTGTGCCCGATATCTTAAGATACCTTCAAATTGGTGAATTTCTGTTCGCCTTTGAAAATATATGTTCTGTACTGCTAAAAGAAAAGTAAGACTACAGTCTCTATTTGCATCGACTTAAACGGCATTAAATAATTTCGCTCCGTCCATTGCACATCCTTGGGCTTCACTGTATCCATTAAAGTCAGCTTATAGGAGGACTCGGTTGTGTTGTACACTTCTTGTAATTTTCCGTTATTCAACCGTGCGCTAAACGATAAACAATATCAGCATTAACATGTTTTATAATACTGTCGAGTGAACTGGTTGTTTGTCTTGATAAAGTGTCACAATACCCGCAGACTCTCTTGTGAATCTTCAGTTTTTGAGGTAGAATATTCAATATAATTTCATATGCATTTACATTCCCATCTTCGATGTTTTCGTTAGGTGCCATGGGATTTTGCGGTTATAACTTGTATGTCGATGACACAACGTTTACATCTTGCAAGATTTAATGAGTTTAAGTTGCAGACTTCACCGAAGCTAGCTACAGCTATAGCCAGTACAGATTCGGTTACAACAACTTAGGACGGGAATCTGTAATAATGGTTTCAGCTATATAATTTACTAATTTACATTTATCCTATCATATCAAATAATGGCGGCGAGCGTGATACGTGTGTCCCTTATTCGATAGAAACTTTGCTGTAACAAATTTAAGTGTCCGATAACGCTAGTCCGTGTTGCCACACCTGTCACGTTCACGAACGATTCCCAATCGAAGCCATCGGCCTCGTCTCAACACATACCTTCACATTAAAGCATTTTGCTTTATATGCACTTATTTTGACGAAACTTGCACTTCACGACCACACTTTTTGTCAGCCCGTTGCTTCTATCGTTTCCATGCACTTGCAGTTCTAGCTGTAATGGCGGGCATGCGTACTGTCTTCCTCTGTCTCCATTTCTCTCCCCAATAGCTTTCATCTGTCACCGTTGCAGTAGGGATAGTCTGTTTGTATCAACATCGTCTCTTATGAACGTAGTCAGACGTTACCAACGATCGCCGAATTTATGTCAAGGTATATTATATCCGATAAAATAAGATACGTTAGATTTTTGCAATTGCTAAAAGGACGATAGAATCAACCAATTCTTGTCACAATCCAGAATTTTCAATTGGAGGAACTGCTTACACCTGCTCCCATGTAATTACTACAGCAAGTGGTTTACAAAATAGCAGAAGTTGGATAAAGTTAAGAATTCTGAGCTCAACATGAAAACTAAAAAGCATTATCTGGATTCGCGTTTATATAGTACGGTTTAAATTACAATTTTAATTGGGCTCAAGATTTCGGGTTCCTTGTGCCTTGCATAAGTTTTCACAGAAAGAAGAAAAAGTTGCGAAACAAACAAAAATGACAGGTACTGAAGTAATTGTGGCTGATAGCGCCTTGTCGTTTCAACTGTCGGCTGTCTCCAAACCGACTGACGTCATCTCATTTATCGCCGTGACATGGCTTAATGCCACTATTGTTCGATTCTAAATTTAGACCTTTGTTTTGAAACTTATGCCGACCTAAACGCCCTCTATGGTCATATTTGACATCAACATCAACAAATTACGATGGCAGATGTCGAAAACACATGTCTCCAGTTTCTACTCCTAAATATGCATTCTAGACGACTTCGCCGTCGTCTTCATGACCATTTTGACGGTCTGGAAGTGTTCAATGTAAATCCAAAAATCGACATCACGTTTCACGAATTAAAACTGAAAATCATACGTGAACAACTGTGGTGTAGATTCAGAGACGATATTTTTCCTAATCTTTATTGGAACAGAACACGAACTCCACGAATTCATACAATAATTAACAAAATGCATCCTTCTCTCAAATTTTCATATGAAAGTTCTTCACATGAAAAAACATATCTTGACCTAGTTATTTAAAGTGATGAATATCAAGTGGGTCAGTCCAACCGCAGTCCATATGTAAAGTTTGCAGCGAGTACTTGTAGATAATGGATACATGAGGTGTGAAAATAGTTGACATGACCCATCTGCTACTATACAATAGATGTTTTATTCTTCCTAACGTTTCGGACGTACACGGACGACCTTCATCAGAGGCTATACAGACACAATGGAAAAAAAGGAACGAAAATTACATTTGTACTACTCGGTCAATGAGTTCGATAACAATACACAGATATTTAGCGTATATTACGCATGTAGAAATGTTTCGGTAGCATGTAAAGTCTATGGTAGAAATGTGACTACTGTAAAAAAGGAACAAACAATTAATGGAATAGCTGAAAACGGCAATGAAGTGGGGTAGGGAATTGAACAATGCAATGTATTGAAAGGTGGATACTGTAAATTCCTATAAGGAACCAGAGATGAACTTACAAGACTTAGTTTGTGGACACGTCTGTTCAGTTTGAGCTGTGACAGTGACAAAGAAAAAAACACCAGAACTGATAGCGAGATGCTTACATTCATACTCAACAGGAACTACTTCGAATTCAACGGCAAGTTCTTTCTACAAACAATGGGTACAGCGATGGGGACAATGACGGCACCATCATACGCCAACATCCCAATGGGGCAAATAGAAGACACCACACTGAAACAGGCAGAACACAAACCAGAAAAGTGGAAACGCTTCATCGATGATGTCCGATTTCTCTGGAACCACGGCCTCGACAAACTACTTCTCATTCAAGAATATAGCAACATCATACATCCAACCGTCAAATTTACAATAAACTACAGTACAGAGAAACTGCCATTTCTGGACACAACAATGATCAACGAGAACGGCAAAATAGCGACCACAATATACACCAAGCCCACCGACAAACATTCATATCTATGGTCAACGTCCTGCCATCCAAAACACATTTTCAAATCAATACCATGGAGCCAGTCCCTCAGATACCGACGCATATGCAGTGACACCAATAAGTACGATACAGCAAGCGAGGCCCTTCACAACCATTTAACACATCGCGGGTACAATCATGACGTCATAAAGAATGCTATAGAGGGCGCTAGACTCAAATCAAGATCACAATTGCTACAACCCAGACGTGATGCGTGCAAACCAACTACCGAGGACAGAATACCACTTGTAATTACTTTCAACCCCAAACTACCAAACATACCTGCAATAATCAACAAATACTGGGACATACTCCAGGCAACTCCAGACACGAGAGACATTTTCTGCAAACCACCCATAGTTTCATACAGACAACCTAGCAATCTCTCCAAAATTCTCGTCAGAGCCAGAGTTTTAACAACAACCTGAAATACACAAAACTCAGCCCAGGATTATGCAATAGATGCGGCCACTGCAACCACTGCAGTGTAAATTCATCCTCAACACAGAGTCAAAGACAATAAAACTGGTTCACCTTCACCCTATCATTGGCAATATAACCTGCAACACCAGCAATATCATATACGGCATCAACTGTTCACAATGTGATAAACTTGTATACATCGGAGAAACTGGCAGGAAACTAAAAACACGGACATTCGAACATGTATATAACATTAAAAAAAAAGACACGCTCGTAAGCGAACACGTTAATATGAAATATCATAATATTAACAATTTCACAATGTTTGGAATCTGCAAAACATCATCAACACAAACAAAAATCAGAAAACAAATGGAAATAAAATATATCTATAATCTGGGCACCGTTCATCCTCTAGGAATTAACAAAAAGATTTGTAGTTAATTTCGACCACTGCTACGGGGCCCCACCATTCATCTGAAACATAGGGAGCCCACTTTTCTTTTTTCTTTGTTCACTGTCACAGCTCAAACTGAACAGACGTAAAATAAGTTCATCTCTGGTTCCTTATAGGAATTTACAGTATCCACCTTTCAATACATTGCATTGCTTCATTTCCCTACCCCACTTCATTGCCGTTTTCAACTATTCCATTTTTTGTTTGTTCCTTTTTTACAGTAGTCACATTTCTACCATTGACTTTACATGCTACCGAAACATTTCTACAGTGCGTAATGTACGCTAAGGACGCGCTCAGTTTTTACGGCCTGGCGGGCCGGCAAAATCTTGTCGCCGGTGTTCAAAAAAATATAGACCCCCCGCATTTTTCGCAAAAAAATGATGACCCCCCTTTTGTCAGACGAAAAAAATTGATGACCCCCCCCCCCCCCCCGCTGAAAAATAACCAAAACCCATATGTCAAATTTACCCGCACGGTTTGGATTTGAACTCCGGTACGCGGCGCACTTTATTCGTGTAGCAGAGATGCCAGTGCACAAACTTCTCAGCCACATCCATGCAAACGTCTGTTAATTAGGACGACTATAAGGCAATTTTTAACTTCATTTCCATAGACAACTTATGTCCATGGACATTGTATAAAGTAAACTTTATTGGAGTGGTTCGCCAAAGGCAGCCCTCCGGTTAAGAGGGTCATGGGCCATTACGTAAAGTCAACTTTATTCTAGTGGGCAACCAAAGGTGGCCCGCTGGTAAAAAGAGGGTCGATCATGGCCATTGCACGAAGTAAACTTTACTGAACAGGGCCGCTGAAGGCGTCCGGCCGTTAAGATGGTCATGGGGTATTACAATAAAGTCAATTTATTGTAGTGGGCCGCCGCAGGCGGCCCGCCGGTAAAGAGGGTCGATCATGGCCATTGCATGAAGTAAACCTAATTGGAGTGGGCCGCCAAAGGCGTCTGCCCGTTAAGAGGGTCATGGTAATACATAAAGTATATTTATTGTAGTGGGCCGCCGAAGGCGGCCCGCCGGTAAGAGGGTCGATCATGGCCATGGCATAAAGTGAACTTTATTGTAGGTATTATGTTTTTGAAAATGTGGTGACCCCCCCCCTTTCCTACCAGTGAAAAAGTGATGACCCCCCCCCTTCGCGGATTCCAAAATTATGATGACCCCCCCTGAATTTTGCCGCCCCCCGGCCGTAAAAACTGAACGGTCCCTAAATATCTGTGTATCTGTTATCGTATTCATTGACCGATTAGTACAAAATGTAATTTCCGTTCCCTTTTTTCCATTGTGTCTGTATAGCCTCTGATGAAGGTCGTCCGTGTACGTCCGAAACATTAGGAAGAATAAACATCTATAGTAGCAGATGGGTCTTGTCAGCTATTTTTCACGACTAGTTATTTATAAAGGTCAACGATACAACAAAAAAACATATTAGGCGCCAGAACGCACACAAAACCAACAGATACATTCCAGTTCTTACACAGGGAACATGTCAACCAAAATCAACCTTCAGGGCCTGATCAAAAGCGAAACATTAAGTTACATAAGGGCATGCAACAACGAAGAGGACTTTAACAACAAAGTCAAAACATTTAATGAAAAATTACTACAACGAGGATATTCACAACAAGAAATATCGAACATCAATGCGGAAACAGATTACGCAACACGAAGAACACATTTAAATCACTAACAAAAAAACAACAACAACACTAATAAAGTGATATTTTCAACCACATATAGCCCACATATCAAAATACAAAAGAACATCAAACAAGCTGTCCTGTAGAACTGGGAAGAAATAGAAAAAGACCAAACACTAAAGAATTTATTCACAATGAAACCGATCATTGCTTACCACAGTCACCTGTGGTCTTTTCCGCTCTGGGTCTATGCGCTTGGTAGACGTGTTTTATATATGCCTAAGAAGCATATGTACACAACGTTCTATGGGGCACATATATAGACGCAGAGCAGAATGGACCACAGGTAACTGTGCCGCATACAAAAGAAATCCAAACATTGGTGAGACACAATCATAAATGCACAGGTGACCTACACAATCTTACAGAAATACCGAACAAAATGAAACACAACAAACTGACCCAAATATAAGTATTCTAGCCTCCTTAGTGGACGAACAAAACACTGACAAGTTTTAAGCAACAAAAATCCGAGGAGAGCAAGTAACAAAAAGCAACTGGAAAGAGACCACACACTGGTTTCGAAATGTAGAGTCACAGTCCCTCTATCCTCTATAGACAGCCAGATTACGGCTAAGTCTCGCCATGGCTTATATCTACACCAATAGCCAAACACACAAAATTGAACATGAACACTCTGAGAACGAAAAATATAGTATAGGTGATGTGTGGAGCCGTTTCCCCTTTATTATATGATTGAACTCACAGCGGCAACTGACAAAAAGTTGTAGGTCGCATCCAAAATGTGCCCGAAATTCGCCGCGTGGGGGCGTTTTTCGCCGTTGTTAATTTTCGATGCGTTCACACGGACCCAAGTGCTGAAGTTAAGTCCGAGCTCGGACTCAGGTCCACCCCCTCGACTCCGTCCTAAATGAACAGTGGCCCAGGGGCGTTGGGAACTGTTCTCATTTACTTTTCCGAGTCGGACTTGGATTAGGGGTGTGCTGTGGGCCACCGAAAACGTTGCAGTGAGAACACCATTTAAATCTTTCATTCATCAAATTATAAAGATAAAAAGTATCATTTTTTAATTGTGCTGTATGTGTCTGCCTACTCTAACAACAACTGGTCATTTCACTGTCACGGTGTTTACAATACAGCACTGACTACTGCAGTCTTCTCGATACGTATAATTCTCAGTACATTGTTCTCTCAGGCACACTTCAACATTTCGTACTTTTGGCTTTCGTTCAAGGGGAGGGAGGAGGGGTTTTGATCTAAACGAAGGAATTTCCTTTCTTGAACTTTTGCGACAATCTGAGAGGTCTCTAAGTCGGTATTAACACAGAGTGCAGTCTCTTCTTTTGCTCTTGATCAGGACACAGCTAACGTTGAACTTCACAGCTTGCAAGACTTAAAATGCACCCAACACAGCATATTTTGCTAAAAACTCACTTTTTTTGCAAATATTTATTCAAATGTAATAATTTGTTAATCCAAGATTAAAATATTGGTTGGGTTTCACCATTTTAAAGTAACGTGATAAAGAAGTGTTAATTTATGCAAATGTATGCAAATCACCCGATTTCCTTGCTTCTTTTTCCTCCCAATTTCGAAATTTCCAAATAATTTAACTCCACTCTTCGCTTGGTCAAATTTTCTGAAATCTTCACATTATGTTCTTTAAATGCAAGATACCAAAACGACTATTTTGTTTGGCAAGAAATTTATTACATTTCGAATAAGAGGCATTTTAGTTTTGCTTATCATGAAATTAGTGGCTTCCCTCTAGAACGCTGAAACCAATGGGGCACATACAAAAGGAAGGCAACCACACACTGGCATTGGCGAAACTTGGCCAAAAACTTTAATCCTGAGCAAAGAGTTTTGACAAAACCAGCTCCACCTCCTCTAAAAAACAAAACATTGGGAAGAGGGGGAGGTTGATTTTTTGAGCAGCTCACTAAAAGTCGACTGCTGTAAACAAGATGGCTGACACATCAAAAGTTAGTCTGGTTCCCTGACCCATTTTCCCTGGTAGAGGGCGTGGGGAAAAAATAGGGTCAGGTACCGGGTAGCCATCTTGAACAGAATTTTGTTCAGATGGCGGAGGTTAGTCACCTGACATTATGCTACAACAAATATGGCTGCTACCATAAAAACGCCGGTCAAAATTCGACTGGATCAGAATTATGTTCAAACACTGGTATCCGAACCAAAAACATTGGCACACGAGACGGAAACATAAACTGAAAGGATTAATCCAGAAGTACGGGGAAATACAGGTGATTGAAGGCTTGCTGTGATATCGCAGTAGTACTTGTGGCGTGTATCGAACGCGCTAGGGTCATTGAGGTCACCGCCGACTGTGGCGTGACCCCAATGACCCGAGCACGTTCGATACACGCCACAAGTACTGCTGCGATATCACAGCTAATTGAAAGCAAACTTTTTTGGAACGTGAACGACGATTGATTTCGTGGATAGAATAGTGTCCGAATTTCGTGAAAAATGCCAGGCATCATGTCGACGTTCAAGTATCAAGAGGTGTGCTAAATCACAGTGGCTAAATCATGGAGGTAGAAAGTCTTTCTTTCTACCTCCACGGCTTTGTGGTACAAACAAGAAGTTGTTGTCAAGTGAGCCTGAAAGTGCGAAACCCGAGAAACATGAGAAAAAGTTACAAATGTTACTTTCATCCAATCACAGCTTGTTTTATTTTAACCCGATAGCGTCCACGTTTACATTTGCCGGTACCTGACCCTCAGACGCTGTACAAACGCAACGCGCATGCGTGAGCCAACCCGGAAGCGCTTTCCACACTACGTTCTATCTATTGTCAAATGCGCGACACTACGTAGACTTTTTAACATGACTCTGGACTTCGGGAGAACGAAAAAAAGTACAAATACATTTTGAGGGGCTTTTTCATTTGCTATTTGAGAACAATTTTCGGTGAGTATGTCTTATTATACCTCTAAATGAAAAATGATTGCCATTTGTGATGAAGTCTTGTTGACGAACCCAACGTAATGTAAACAAGAGACAGCACAGTGCACACTCGAAGCGGTTTACCGACGACCATTTTGTGGATGTAGCAAATTACGTCCATAGTTGAACCGTTTTCGTGTATCTCATACAGTATAACCTCAGATGAATTTGATATGCGAGTATGGTTGCTGCGCTGGTGAGCAGCCGCCTGCGATACTGTTGTGCTAGTGTGTTTGTCTTTGTGTGATTTTGGGCGTGTGGGTCGTGCATTCTCTATTCCCTGCTGTATCATTGACGTGACATCCATGCCTCTGCGGAGTATTCATTCCTCCTCAATGTTATTTTCTTTATTGATAAATTTATTATTCATATGAGTGTACAAGCTTGCCATGTGAAACATGTTTGTCAAGTATGTCATATGTTTATGCTGGTATTCAAACTCTTCCTGTCACCTATACTCATTCTGTTCCTTTCTGTTAATGGTCTCTGTCTTTATGTCTATCTACCTGTCCATCCATTTCTATCTATCATTGCAAATGAAAATAAGTAATGAGAGTGGCATACAATATGGTATTGAAAAAGACTAATGGTCATGTACACTTTGTGAGAATGGGTTCTTTTTTTTAGATTTGCATTAATGAAAATATTTGTAAAAAATTATAGATAAATATTATGATTTGTCATCTTTAAATAAGTTTGTGGATCACCATCTTCTTACTTATTGAGACAAAAGATTTTGACAGTTTGCTGCATAAATTTTTCCAGCAGTGAGATTATGTAATAATGTGTAAATCATTGAGATTCTGTCTTTGTAATTATTTGTCACACAGTAAGCTTATTTTTATTGTACAATGGGTCAATGGCCATCAAAATGTATTGAAAAGTTGGCATGTTTTGGTCTGATTGATAGACAGTGACAATTTATTTAATCCCAGTTAGTTAACATACAGACACGATACAGTCTGTCTGAGTTCCATTATATTACTGTCTACCAATCAGTTGCCCTACCACCACGTCAAGGTACATGCCATAGGTAGGGTATGTTGGTGTTCAGTGTGTGCAGAGTGGATGCGTGTCAGTGTTGACATGCAATTGTATCACATTGTAATGGTAATAACCTGTCAGATTTTTGTGTCCATTGATGTTACATGTAATTTTATTTTACACAGTATATATATTACACGAAGACTTCTTTACAGTGAAGGTTCGGCAATGACATTGGTCAAGTTATTAGAAAAGCATTATTTGAAAATGGACTTACCTGTTAGTTGAAGGAAATGGGTGTTATACTACCGACAGCATTGCAGACGTCATTCCCAGTTGTCAACTGATTAAATTTGGCGAGTAAGTGTTTTGGCTCATCTAATGAAGTTGTAAGTAAGACAGCGCCCAACTGATGACCACCCAAGATGTGATAGTGTGAATCAAACAGGATCAACTGAAAAAAGATGTTTAGTCAAGTTGTTATTTTTGTAATTAAAATAAAACCAATATTAGTCATTATTAGATTTATAGTACATTTAGCAAAAAAGTGAGCGGTTGATCAGTTACCATAAATACTGCAGCGATAATCATGTGATTGAATGCATGATCACCAACTGGCCATTTTCATGACCTATTCATGACCTCGCATCCTTGTGCTTCCAGTGGTATGTGGTGTCAAAAATCATCATTTTGGTACAAGAAATGAAAAAACCCTGTTTTGCATACAAATGAGTAGAGTAGCAATTTAGTCCAGATTTAGGTGAATATAACCTAAAGTTGTAGAGTTTTTTGTTGATTCATACCAACGGAAATACAAGGATGGGAGGGGTCATGAAAATGGCTAATTAATAGTATACAGGAATTGTTTGTAAAATGTTTGTAACTATCATTACCTTATTTCGATGTTTATAGAAAACCACACTCTGTCCTCGTGAAACATATATTATTGTGTGAGTGGTATTAAGTGAAAACTGGTGTTGTAACTGATGTACAAGACTTTCAGTTGTGTTATTGAAATTGTTGTAAACAGGGCCTAATTCTTGATTGTATTGTATAGGAAACCTGCAATGTGCAACTGCCTCCTCAACAGTTAGATTTGGATCAAGTAAAGCATGTTCTTTCATGTATCTGAAAAAAAATTAATGAGGTAAGTAGTAAATTATAAGTTCAACATTATGCTGTTGATAATGTGGCTTAAACATAGTTCTTTTCAGTAGATGTGCAAAATATTTAATAGCTTCAACCTCTGTAAAAACCATAATGACAATATTTGGAACAATTTTTCCATAACACATTAAATAACAGGGTACATATGAGCATGTGTCTTCTGTCTTGTTATATTTGGTGTTAGAGGTATACAGACTAGACTTACCTGTCATGGCTTTCATTTCCTGACTTGAGACCTAAATACAATAAAGAACTGACTGAATGTGGTAGTGTTGTGTTTACGTGAGATGGGATCTGATCAAGGATTGTGTTATTTAAATGAAAAAGTCGTGCTGTATACAGAGCAATTATAGTGCATGCATTGCTGCTGCTCTGTCGGACACCAGCCTGACTGAAACCAGAAGGAATACCCAGTATAGGCAGTTATGATACAACAGTGTTTGAGGCATGGAGATAACCATTGTATATGACTGACTGGATGGAGGTATGTTGTTGTTTTGTGTATGATGCTGTGTCTGACTTGATCTGTGTATCGGCGGCTGTTCCTGATGTGTAGAATGCTGTGACTGAGATTGTAATGGGGCTGTTCTCGATTGTCTGATGGACTCTGATTTCTTTCTAGCAGCCGAGGACAGGTGATGACTTTGTTGGTTGTTCTGGTATGACCATACTGTTTACAATGTGAACACCGCCTTCGACTGGCAGCAAAAGGTTGAGCTGATGAGAGTGGAGGAGCTCTTGTTGGTGGGTGATGCTGTCTTTGTACTTGTATATGTTGAATTTGTGTTGAAAGGTCAACACCAAACTGAGGTGAACTGTAGTAATGTCTATCTGTGTGTGTAATGGCAGGTGTAACATTACAAGAGGCTGCTTCATCTATTTGCTGTTGTTGTGTATGAGAAACTGTAGTTGCTGATTGTGTAGGCTGAATGAAAGACTCATTGAGAGCTTTGACAAGTTTCTGTGCTTGATCTTGAATGAGGGGTGTGCATATTGGGCAGCTTGAGTCAGTGTCAAGGTGTAATGAATGTATGAGATGGCGGCATGGTAAGTGTAGGAGATCTTTAGTGTCATCAAGTGGTGTGGAACAATCAGGATGATCACAGAGTGTGTTGGTTGCAGGATCACGTGCTACTACATATGAAAGTGGCATTTGTTTGGGTTGAATCTGTGATTGCAAAGTCTTCAGCTGGTAAGTTGGAGGACCAATTGGCAAACCATTACTATCTGTGTCTTGTGATTTCTTTGTCTTCCCAACATTGGCTCCAATCTCAGTAAACATGGTGGCCATAGCTTCGGCTGCCTTCCCTGCCAAGACAGAGTAATCCTTTTGCTGATTCCCCTCTGACCTGGTGGTATGAATGCACTGGTGAGTTGTTGTTGGAAACCACTGCAGCTAAGAGATCTGGCTGTTTTCTGGATATCAGAAGATGATATATTGGTTCGTTGTGTGTGTCGTCTGAGTTGTGCATGAAACAACTCAACAAGAGCTTCAGTGAATGCAGTGAGATATGAAGAGAAGTGTGATGTTAGAAGTGGAAAAGAGAGGGAGTGAAATTGAGAATCACTCAAGTATGAAAGACATGCCCTGTCATAATGATGTCTTCCCCACTGGTAAAGAAGATACTGATTCTCTTCATGAGTTGCTGAAACAAACTGTAGTTACCAGATCGGAAGACAGCAGCATACAGAAGGAGACAAGTTGGGAGAATATCTTCTAGAGCATGGATGACAAAATCCATTTCTGGATCCTTGCAGTATTTGAAGATTTGAAGTATCTGTTCTCGGATCAGTCTCCAACCAAGGTAGAATGTACAGAGTATCAGTTTGGTCTGCCATGGCTTGGGTTTCAGAGGAAGTTCTCTTTGAAATACCTTCTTGTAAAGTGGTGCATAGATTGCCCAACACATCATCACATGGTCTTCATCAATATTTAGGTTGACATGAAGTGGTCCTTGTCTTGGAATGATGTATGCATTAATCTTACTCTGAGCTTGTAACTTCTTGCTGAAAAACCATCCTGGCCAGTCTGCTGTCATCACCACAGTGTACTTGGTAGAATATACTTTGAAAGCAGGAATTTTGTCTGAGATGTGTTGATAACAGGTGTGATAGTTCTCTAGACTGTGGAGTGGAATCTCGAGGAGGTCTACAAGATGTGAGTGTTTAAGTGTGTGCATCATCCTGAACTGGTATTCTTTGTATATCTTGAAGTGTTCTAACATTTCATCAAACTTGTCTGGTGTGATGTTTGTATATTCTGCAGGTAGAGAATTCATGATTGTTTGGGTTTGTTTCATTGTTTCATGTATTGTGTTTTCTTACAATTTCTGGATCTACACCACCAGTGACACTATTAATTACATTGTGCATGTTGTTGTTGATTGGTATGGCAGGGCAACCAGGAATGGATATAAGATTGTAGCAAAATGGAGAGCAGAGGATGTTGTCGTATCAGTGGGAATTTTGTGTACATGTATGTGATGGTAGTCATCAATATTTAGTGTTATTAATAGTTTCTTCTGTAAGGAAAAAAGAAAAAAATATATGTTAATTGATGGGTTTTGAATTCAGAGTTTATATCAGTTTCTTCTGAAGGAAAAAAAGAAGACAAATATATATGTTAATTGATGGGTTTTGAATTTCCTAGAGCTAGGCACAGATGAAACACGTATAGCCAAGTAGATATTAATTACTCATTTTGATAATGTCTAACTTTCACTTTGAATCTAAGGGAAAAAAACTTCACATAAAGTAATCATGTTTTTTGCAGATCTAAAGAAAGATTGACATCATTTCACCATTTTGAAACCTAGAATGTTTTATTGAAACAAACCATTTCACTTACATTATATGCATCTAATACACGTCTGTTTGTGATTTCAGCATTTTTGGTGGCAAGATACTCCTCATACCGCTTGATGGTATTCTGGCTTGTAGAGTAACCCATTACCCGACCCAAAACTAAACCCTCCCATGACAAACCATGCTGTCGGAGATAAACCCCACAATCCTTTTCCAGTATGGAACACTTCTGTGACCTGAAAAAAAGCAGGTAAGTTGTCAAAAAGCCAATATATTTTTAAATGTAGTATTAAAGTGGTACCCCACTTTGCAATATTCTTAAAACACATTATTTTAATGCCAAGTTTTATGTTTTTTATGATCACTTCAGGGATATATTTCAAATATGAGGCCGTTAAAAAATTTAACATAAATTTTTTTATTTAAAAATGATAAGCTAATAAATGCATCACATTGAAATCCAAACTGAAGTGTAAATGATTGATTTTTGTGATAATTACCATATTGACTAGTCTCTATAATGTACATTTTAAATTTATCTTACAATATCTGATCTATATTTTAATGTTGAATCATAAAAGTTACCTGAAATAAGAAATAATGTGTAATAAAGCTACAGTTCTCTTCCTCTGCAAATGGTACCTTTCAAGTGACAGTCTGTTGTCTTGTCTACAGATGGAATCCAGGATGGCTTGGTACAGTCCAGGGCTGTGTCTGTCACTGAAAGCCTCCATGTCGTCGCTGTTGTACAGTCTTCTGTCTGGATTGGTTTGGTAATACCTGTGGAGGGCTTCTTGAAAAGACCGGACGGAATCCTCGAAGTTGAAACCTAGTAAAGAAATGTCAATATTTTAAGAGACAAAATGTTGAATAGGTTGTTTCTCATAATTAGATTATTTGTATGGTCCTACTAACGATCACGATTCTCAAATCACACCTTATGCATTGAGATAATAAACACTTTGATAATATATATTCTAATAACTGAAGTATATAGTGTTGTTTCTGAAAATCAATTCATCAATGAGGTTCTAAACAACAAACTAAAAATATCCAAAGTGATATCAAAAAGTTACAGCATAGTTTCATCAGTGTAATTGTCAATAAAATACTATTGCTGGAAACCTGTGACTGTGTTATGTGCCCTTTATAAAAAACATACAGCAAAGGGATAGGTGTAATTTATATACTTTTTCTGGTTTAAACTTTACTTGTTCAACTCCATGAAGCATTGTGAATAATACACTATGTATGTTAGTAAAGTGCATTATTATTGTTGACATTTGAACTTTAGTCCAGTTCATTTGTCAGCACTATTAATATTCATGATACATACACAGACTGTATCAATTAGCTGAGCCCTGAAACTTAAAATTTATATTTGCCTTGGGAAGGTTATCAAGTAAGTACTGGTAAAAGTAATACTGGGAACAAATATTTCCAGTATTTTACAAATCTTTCAAATTAGATAATTTCTGTCTTCTAGTATACTAATAAATGTAGTAATAATCAAAGAATTCACCTGTTGATAAGTTTTTCACATCTGTCATCAGTTTGTTCCAGATGTCACATTTTACGTGAAACTGTCCATTAGAATATTTAATTGTACCATAAGATGTTTCGATACATGTGAAGTCCTCTTCAGCATTCTGCAGGAACGACATAATAACAGTAGAACACACATGTAACACATGTATAGTTGAATTTCAATTATTTTAAAGGCTTTGTATAAGAGTAGAAAAGCTAAAAACTAAAGCTTATCTTCCAGGTAATAAAATAAAGATATAACTGAGGTCACTGGGACAAAGTCACATATTAAAATATATTTTGGATATTTTAAAGGGGAAGGCTACCCAGCGATATGGTGATCATCAATAAAAAAACTGAAAACTGGTGTGAAATCCATCTTTTTTATTCAGTTTCTCTTACTGATAGCGCGATGGCGCCCTTTTAAAAACCATTGATTATAGGTGGAAGTGACGTAAGAGCCTGGCACTGCAGTGACACTTGTAGGGCTTCCCCATAGTCTACAGCTGGAGAAGCCCTACAAGTGTCAGTGCAGTGCTAAGCTCTTGTATCACTTCCAACGCAGTCCTATAACCAATGGTTTTCAAATTCGTGCCATCATGCTATCAGTAAGTATAAGTTAATAACAAAGGCTGATTTCACACCAGTTTTTCATAGATTATTTATTGATGAAAGAGATTGCTGGGTAACCTTCCCCTTAACTTCTGTTGTTCTATTGTTCTGTTCATTGAAACTGTTCCATTCTCTAGTTGTCACAGTTCAACTCCCACCCTATTCATGGATATAATGCACTCTAATCAATTAAACTACGGTACAAACCATATTTCAGGGAGCAGAATTTTTTTTCTCTTTTTATCAAAAGAAACCTAATGACCCAAATATGTAGTTTTTTCCCATTTAAGTTGAAACCCCATTGATAAAACATTTTAAATCACAATTTTCCCATAGAATTACAATTTTTTTAAAGTAAGTATAAAATCCCCAGAAGATGTGTTCATAGTTATTGTACACAGTAAATATCTATATCACATTCTCAGATTTCCATTTTTTTTGCACAATATCACTGTCATTAAGGATGTACCAGCACTATAAACACATGGAATATGTCTCTTTTCATAGGATTACATTGAGTATTGCTGGGAAAAGAACTGCTATTGTCATTTTCATGAAAATTTGCACATAGCTCAGTCAAAAGAAATAAATCATAGTGATCAAATAGCATTGTATGGTCACCGTGCTCAATTTTTTGATAAAAGCATTGAATGATTTTGTCTATAGAAAAAGCATTGGTGAAAAAATGTTGACTCAGCCTTTTTATCATAACTGATGTATTTCACAAATGAGCAGATCCCATATTTAATTTCACATCTTATACTTATAAAATTGAGAATTTAGAGAAATGACAATACTTTCAATTTTACTGTTCATATATCCTTAAACTAGAATGTGGACTGATGTCTGTCACTCAAGGGCATTCTCCATGCACCCCTCTCCTCCAACATATAGAACAGCCTATTGTGACACAAATTCTGTATCATTTTGATACTTACATTATGAAGAGACTCCATTTCTTCAAAAGTCGAGTCAGGCAAAGAATGTTGAAATGGAGCTTGAATTCCTCCCTGTTACAAGTGAGATAAAATGAAATTACAAAAAAAACATGTCATCAATATTTTAAAAGTATGACTGGTTTAATATTTTCACTTTGAACAACTGAAATAAATATTAACTCTGCTGTGGATGTTTTAGATACTGAAAAAGTAAAATGTCAAAAATATGCTGTTTTTTAAAACTATCATTTAGTCCCATACTATTGAATTCCTTACCTGGTGTTCAACTCTTTGCAAACAACTCAGACAGATCATGCTACCGATAGAATTCAAACCCTGCTGCCTTAACTCAACCAAAACCTTAAGAGGACAGGACCTTAAGGTGGTTGAGTGACCAGATGTTGATGGATATATGCAGATCTTGCTTCTCCGGCATTTGTCATAGTGAGTTCTGCATAACAGTTGGCCCTCTTTCACTGCAGCAAATAAGGCATGTCTGCCAAAGACCCGACGATGCTCCCCACTACACAAATCTTTGTATTGAGACCGTGTAAGTGGTGATAAAGCGCATATCTTTTCCATTGTCAGATTTGGCGATGCACTGACTATGGCTCCTTCTTGGTAAATGATTTCAAAATTTGATTTCGTGATTAATCTTGTTGCTAGTGATGCCGTCATGCTTAGTTTAGATTTCGCGCCGTAACCTTTCTATTTGATTTTCGGTGTAATGTTGTTGCTAGTGACGCCGTCATACTTAATTTAGATTTCGCGCCGTGAACTTGCTATTGTTATGTAAATTATTTTCGCAAACGCGCTGCTTTCCCGGGAGGACGTCTTTACACATCAAACCCAGTCTCTCGGCATCGTGCGATACCAAATCTCCCTTTTTGTACTCCACGATGTTGTGAGGTGTCAGTAAAAGGCGTATGGTACTTTTTAAAATGATTTTCTAGGACTTTGGGTTGGCATTGTGATCAGATTTCAGTTGCATTATCGGGGACAATGACCTTTAGCGGTGACCCCAAAAGGTCGTCTTACTACTCGGCACAACAACGGAGTGGTATCGCTGCCGTTCGGGACGTTTATTGATATTTACACAGCCAAAACCGTCTGAACAGCCTATTACTCAACAACTGCATTTATTGTACAGCGGATTCTACGATAAATCTGTATTTCGCGGGGGCTACTAGATCAATACGCAAAACAGTCGTACTAAACTGTCGTTAAGGACGCACCATCGACTTAAGGAGCATAGAAACATACTCGGGCATGCAAAGTTTTTTTCGGGCAAGAAAATGTCATTGTGTCAATTAATTATCTACAATTTGGAAAAATTTTAGGACCGGAACTTTTAATTTGAAACCAGAGGGTCCATAGAACTGGGGGTGTGTCGCCCAAAAAATTGAGGCTGCAAAACGGAGGGACGAATGTACACAACTGTCTTTTCCGCAAAATGAATCCACACATTTATTAAAAATGTACTAAATATTTCTTTTTGTGTGTATATTAAATGTTGAGTAGTTTATACCCTGGAAAGTTTAGTGGTTTAGGAGTCCGTAAGCCTCCGTTTTTGCTAGTGCGTACAGAAATCAACTTTGCGGCCACCCCTCTTGTGTATAATCGACGAACCATTATCAAAGAATGCGCACAACTATGCGCATTCGTTTGTACAGCGTCTGCCTGACCCTATATTTCCCCACGCCCTCTACCGGGGAAAATGGGTCAGGGAACCAGACTATGTTGCGATGACCCTCGACCCGAGTGAGATCGATCGATAGGCCATGGCTAAAATTACCACTGCGTAGTCACAGCTAGTTGTTGGTATAGCAGCCACTGAAAGAAAAAAAGGTTTCTTCACGTAGTTAAGCTATTTCAAGGTACAATACAATTAATTTCAAAGGACGATAATATAGATGCTTCAAAAATCTAATACCTTTTACTATATTGGAGAGGAAACTTACCCTTTCTGGTCTTGCTTCCGCACGATCACGACTTCAGGGTGCGCTCACAAGAAAAATGTCGCAACTTCCGTTTTGATGCATCATGGGATAGGAAAAGACACCAAACTTGAACACCAAGTGTTAACAAGTAGAACGCCTCTTGCACGCCGATGTTAAAATTAAAACGTTCATGGTGGTTTTCTGATTTTCTTTTCTAATTTTTAAACTTTCAACCCGTAATAAACGTGTAAAATTATTTTGTATACTTCCTTATTTAGAAAAAAACACGCTTTCAGCAATTATTGGCCGTAAATATTTTTCACTTAGTGTGAAATTCGTTACACCAAAATCCGTGTACTTTTGCCGGACAGTGAAGCAATAGTAAATTTAATATAGCCATTGTAAGAAAACAACACAAAGACTGTTAATTGTTTCACAGTATTGTAAAATTTCTGTGATGCTGAGTTTTTGAACACTTGAAGGAGATCGTTGTTAACACATAGTGTTCAGGTTTAGAACATCATTGTTAATATTATGAACACTAGTGTTAACAATATGAACACTAGCCGTTCAAATTGAACACCAGCATGTACATTTGAACGCGTAAAGACGCGTCTAGCGTCCGCTATTTTTACAGTGTACGACGTCCACATTGAGCCGTACGACTCGACTGGAGCTGCGACGTTACTGATTGAAACAATGAATAGCTAAAGCTTTAGCGACTCGAAATTTCGTTGGACATGCCTTCTATATGTCCACATTGTCTGGATTTATCAGGTCACCTTTTTGTAAAAATGCCATCGATCACGCAAAATCGGTCGGTGTCGCTGCGTGCATGTATGAAAGGTACCGTGCAGGAAAAAAATTCCGGTTGATGACGTTCAAGAGGGATAATATTGATTTCTTAGTTTTGCTTGTGTACGTCACACAGGTGGTGATACGGGCCAGTTCATGTGATAATACCCAATATCATGACTTTGCATTGGTAAGAGTGCCTTCCGTGACTGGAAAGGAAGTAATGTTTAAGGCAGCACAATTGACATGAATTGCAATAGAACGCAGGGAACAGTTGATATGAGATAATACCCATTATCATATACCAACGCCAAAGATGTTAGAAAAGAAAGAGGGAAATATCAATAACTTGTTTCAATTTAAGCGATCTAATTCTGTCTGCAATGATTACTATACATATTACAACAATGAAAACAGGATAATTTCGGCAAAAATATTTAATCTATTTGAATGTTTCTTACGAACAAACTATATCGAGACGTGGCGGTTAAAACGGTGATCGTTTGTACGGGCAAATGCTTATGGTAGGTGAGCGATTGGGGTACGTGATAATTGATAGGTGGAAAAAGTAACTGGGTCATATCCTTAACGTGTTGAAAATCGTCAAGATAGTACACCGGTTTGTTTATTGACCCATGTACATTAGTTGTACTAATTTCAATATTAAAGTAACAAAGTACGCTAGAATGGTGATTCCCTGTGAATAGTTAGTATCAATATTTTTAATTTAAGTATGTTATTTCATACAGTGATGACATTTGACTTGCGTATCTCCTTGTTGCCGTAGATATAATCCGCTAATTATTTTTACATGAAACGTCATTAGGGTAGCGCAATTGTATGTGTAACGATGAAATGATGTGTGTTTCCTTATTTAAATTTAAGGAAATTGCCTTTACACCTTAGTAGAAAAAGATTAAATAAGATGGGATAATGTAATATGCAAAAATAAATGTATTTGAGCGACCATATCGCAACATATACACATGTCGCTTTATTTAAGTAATGGCATTTCAACTACTAACGATGTTACGTTCTATTCACATCTGTAACAGAAGTGTCTTGATCCTGAACGACGAATGGGAGCATGTTTACAACATAACATCTAGCCTGAATCGCCAGTTAGCAGTTCTAGCTGATCGTGCTGGGTTTACGGTTTATATGACGGCTCCTTCGTACAACAACTATGTCGTTGATGGCGTTGAAGACATCGTAATTCCCCTAACAGTAGGCAATAATTCTTGTGACAAAACAGGTGCTGACTGTCTTCAATATTGCAGTGCTTGTAATTTGTCTGCCATTGAAAATTTAACAAACCTAGAGGTAATATTGGGCCACGTCCCCGTCACCTCAAGAGCGGCAATTTCCCTAAAGGAGAAATACTTTCCAAAGAGCCGCCTTTTCCTTTTCGTCAGTGATATTCCTGAATTAATGAGGGAATATCAGCCGGAAGATTATGATGAATGGGAAAGTCTCACGATAAAAGCGACCGAAGAAGCTGATGTCGTTTTTTCCGTGGGTCCGAAAGTCTTCTCTTTTGTGAACAAAATACTTGACACCCCATCATCAAAAATAAACCATTTCGAATTCCTTCCCTTTCCGGATGATGCTTTTTTTGAAATCAACATGAAATTGCAGGGAAAATCTAATCGGATACACATTCTTAGTTACGAACGCATGGTAGGTGTCAGGAATTTTGAAGAACATAATATATTTATAGCAGAAGCATTTAGCCGCGCCTCAAAGGTATACCACGATATAGCCGAGACGCCGCCATACTTTATTATGAAGGTTCCCAACCAATATCGTCAAATCATTGAACGAAATATTTTAAGAAGATTGTCAGCAAAGGATAAATATCTAGATATGCGGCTTCAGTCGTATGGAACAAGAGACAAAAACAAAATACACCTGAAGCAAAGCAACCTGGTACTTTTGTCTTCTCGAAGCGAATCATTCGGAATGCCAGGTCTTGAAGCCATGGCAGCAGGTGTACCTGTACTAGTGACAGCCAACTCTGGATTAGCTCAGTTTATCAGAAAGGAATTCCCAGCAGAAGCTAAGCAAATGACTGTTAATGTTGGCGTAAATGATAAAGACGTTGAGGGCGATATAGATATATGGCGTAATCGTATCATCGATGTTTTACGTCACAATTACACCGCACGATTTAACATAGCACAAAGTATTAAGGTTAAGCTGAAAAAATCTCTATCGATTAAAAAATCGCAAGAGATATTTGAGAAACAATTAAACAAGGACTTTTGGTAGCATGATATGCTGGACGACGATAACTCCGATATTTTAGAGACATGATTAAGTAACATTTGCAATATTTTTCAAGGATGTAACACTTTTATGCCAATTATATTCAAGATAATTGCTATCATTTGTTATCTTCTGCTGACATATTTAGGAACATTTGCCGTATCATGATTTTAATCATGCTTTAATGTAAAATATCACAGCAAAAAATCAAAACTTCGTTAACTTATTCAGGTGTTAATGATTTTGTCGTCCTTAATTTCCGAAGTTTACTTCGTTATTTCAAGTATGCAACAACAATATTTCGTGTTGAAGCTAACTCAATAGTCAGTATGTGTTTTCATGTCATACGACATGTACATTTGCTGAGATGTGTTCAACAAAATATGGTACATCACGCATTAATTTGATTTCATATGGTAGGGGCGTTAAATTAATATGTTATAGTTTTGCTCATTCGACGGTGTAGTACAACAAAAATAACACACTGATAGCATTGCACACTCTTAAATACAGGTTTATATAAATGATTTGACGACAGAAATCACATCGTGGTTTTTACTGTAATTTTAGTCTATGAGTACTTTTTTGTTTGATTGTTATTTTCTGCCTCTCGATTTCATGTGTTATGTGACTGACTTTTCAAATGGGATAAATGAACCAATTATGTATATTATATTATATTATGTCTGTCATTTCTATCCATCTCCATTATCCCGTCCGTTAGGAGACGAGTTCAGTCTGACACCCTCCTTTTCCTCACATGATATCGCACAGAAATGCACAATAAATGAAGCCCTTGGTGCTTGTGTAAGCGATTGGCTGATCCTTACAAATACCCCAGAGTCAGTAATTTTTGTTGTTTTGTAAGTCTTGTCAAATTTGGCATTTCTTTTAAATAAAGAGGTTAAAATATCTGTTCGAGATTGTGTGAGATCGCGAGTATTCGCTTTACAAGTAACTGGTTTGAGAGTCTCTGCATGTCAATCAAGATACTCGGTGCAGTTAATTAAGAGTGAAAGTATAACATATATACCATCGCTAATAAGGGTGTGTGTTTTGAGTGTTCACAAAAGATAAGATACTCGTACTTAATTGTCTTATTTTCCCAAAAGATATAATTGTTACAGAAACTGTTAGAGTAACGTACGGTCGTTTGGTGTTTCCTTTGTTTGTAATCACAAACTCGTGTAGAATAAAAAGGATAAACGTATAGCCTATTACAAACTTCGTCGACGAGTGATATTGCAGCACTTTACTTGATGTCAGTTGTTTCAATGACAAACAAACTATAACGCATTATTTTGAACATTATTAAAATGTCATGTATTAGGTCAGTGTAAACACAGCCGCTGCTGTCTTTACTTTTCCTCTTGACCAGTACACAACCAACGTTCACAGCTTGCAAGACTTTTATATAAAGTTTAAGTGCAAGAACTCATTGCGGCTATAGCTAGTCAGTATAGGCAAGCGTATCGTTCGATCGGAGAAAAGAGTGGTAATCTGTCTATGGTAAGGAGCGCGATATTGTGTCCCTTAACTTTGCTGTATAAGTAGCAATCACCTTTCACGCTCACAGAACACTAATCGAAGCCATCGGCCTCGTCTAAACATATACCTTCCCGTTCGTGCATTTTGCTTGAATTTCACGGATTTTCTTTTTGTCAAACCGTTGATTCTACCGTTTTACTGCACTTCCAGTTCTAGCTGTAATGGTGGGCATGCGTACTTTTTCTATATTCCTTTCTCTCACCAACAGCTTTCGTCTTTAAACCGTCGCTGTTGTAGTAGGGCTAAGCTACTTGTACCACAAAATATCGTCTCTGGTGAATGTAGTCAGACGTTACGAACGATCGCTGAATTTATGTCATTTGATACATTAGATTTTCGAATTACTAAAACAAATGACAGAATCATAAAATTCACTTCAAATTCCGAATTTTCAATTGAATGGACTTCTTCCATTTACTTGTTTGAAATTTCTGAAGCGAGTGTTTTATAAAAAGGCAAAGACAGACAGAAGAGTTCAATAGTAAACGTAAAAACCGTGAAGCACTGCTATTGTTCTTACTCATATAAAATATAAATATTCGGGCTTGAGATTTCGAGTTCCTGATACGTCGGATAATTTTTCGTAGAGAGCGAGGAAAAAAATGCGAAAAAACTGCAGATACTGAAGTAATACTAGATGACGGGCATTCTGCCTTGTCGATTCAACTGTTTGGCTGTCTCTAAAGCGACTGAAGTCATCGCATTTATCACCGTGACATGATGCCACCATTGTTTGATTCTTTATCTCGGTACCAAAGCCTTGAGATACGGTTTTTGCACACGTTCATTATGTTGGTTTTTCTGCTACTCAAGGAATAACCTTGTTTCCCTGGTGGTCAATTTTGTTTTTCTAATAGGATTAGGTGACGAATATTTTGCCATATACAAAATGGAATAGTGCAGCCCCTACTCCAATCCGTTGACTGGAAATACAATACAGTATATAGTTTTTGGGGTAGAGACATCAATAGTTTGAAAGAGAAAACTTAATTGTATGGGGCTACGAGAGGGGTATTTATAAAAACGGAGAAGAAGAGGTCTTAACCACCGTCAGCACATGGCAGGGATTTGATTTAATAATTTATTATCGAATTTATGTACATTTATCACAATTGCAACCAACGTAACCGGCGCGGCATAGCATCAAAGAGGTGTTTTTTAAAGCCTTTGACGTAGTTTGTGTATCCTCCTACATAGGGAACAAATTTGACGACGTGTGGCCTAGATCTGCTTATTTTTAAAAACGAAGAAATTTTAAAAAGTTAACATTGTTTGTCGTTAGTTGAGCATAACTGTTTCTCAGTTGTTATGGCATATAGACAGTGGAGCGGAAGATTCTCGGTTTGACGAAGATAGCTAGGGAGAAACCACAACGGACGCCCCGGGACTCAGACCGCAACTCGTAACTTCAGTACTTTGCGGGTGAGGGCGCTCTTTCATCGACTTCAACAGATGTTAACCCATCGTCGTCATTGCACACCGATTGATAAAAATAATAAATTCCTAACTAACAGACAAATAAATCTAATGACATTGACTCGTTTTGATGTGATGAAATTTGCTAAGTGAACTAAAGGTGGTTCTAAATTATAAGATGAATTGTTTATACAATACCACAAGTTGTTCCAGAACTTCAACAGCTGTAAACATGTGCTCTATAGTATCTTGAGAATTTTGACTTTTATACCTTCTAGGAATTTTCTCGGATTTAATTTTAAGAGTGTTTTTGCAAGGAATATTGTGAAGAAATTAAAATCGTTTTCCATTTTTTACATTTCAAAAAATAAGCGCTTTCTGCTGTTTGTTGACATTATTTATGTCAGCTTATATGATAAGAAAACTAGATCATAAATCATTGCATCCGGATAGAGGTAGTATAAAATTTAGTTAACTATTTTTACGAAATGAGGATAATTGTTACATGTTAGAGAATGACTTTCTATCAAGTTGAAAAAAGAGTATAGATTTTATTACTTTCCCTATGTATTATGATCGGAGCTAAGTTTATTTTATTTTCAAGAACAAAAGGTTGTACGGTTCCCTAAAAAGCTTACAGCCTTTTAGTGAATGTAATTTGATAAAACTAGCTTTCTTTTTGGCCTTTCATATCTTGTGTGGATTTAGGTTCTTAGTCCGTAGCTGATAGATTTTACTTACGATATTCAGTCAAAAGATTCCATTTAGAAAATATTTTCAGGAGAAATTGATGACAAAAGTAGTAAAACTTTCACTTCAGAAATAAATTTTCAAGGACTACAGTTATTGTTACTGTTGTGGGTGAATGCTCAAACGGTGATGATACTCTCTTGGCTTTGCTCGAGATGCTCGGAAATTTGAGCCGTAGGCCTACTATTAATTGGTCACGTACTCAATAAGACATCACTATGTACGGTTCAGGGAGACTTTCTTTAGTTCTAAAGGTAAGACACCAAAATTGATCAAACTTTCCTAAACTAATCTAAATGGACTGTTGACCTTGATCTTAATCCAGCATCGCGGAGCTTCTAGTATAGATGAAGAAATAATGAAGATACATCAATTCTGGTTAATTATAAAGTAGTCCTAGGACTTTGTCACGGGTGAGCAATGTAAAAATAACGAAATCGCTTGGCGTGTCTTCAAGAAGTGAGAACGAGCCATGTTGGACTATTGATCCCTTCTTATGGCGCAACTTTTAAATAGCGTGCACGTGGACGACAATATTTTAAAGTACAAGTGAAAACGTGAGCATTCGCGCTCTTGGTTTTAAGTTATGCAGAAAACAGATATAGAGAAACAGTTTCTCTTTTCTGTGTGCAGAGTAATGAGTACACATGCGGGGGAATATAAATTGTTGGAAATATGAAGGAGACATCATACCATCATGAGAAAGATAAACACATGGCATTGAAGTTCTTCAGGTTCATTCAGATCTGTTGATCATTATTTACTGATTGTTTTTCACTCAGACACAGTCAATCCAACTCTGTCTTCTTCACCCCAAAGAGATTGCGTTCAGTTTGATTTTAGAACAGTTTCTTTAGTTTTCTTCATATGATATCGCAACTGACCGATAGCATAGCTATAAGCTTACAGTAGTCATCGATACAATCATAATCTGTAACCATAGGATTCCACATGAAAGCTCTAGGTTTTTTTATGTTGGACACTCCAGACATCAGGTATGTTTACAGTAGAAGACAGCAACCTGAAACATGTGGACTGCCTTCAAGGGGAACAATGAATGGTGCTATCAAGAGTGATTCAATGAAGAAGTCCTAAAAATGAGCACATTGACAAACCAGAAGAGTATGATGGTAAAATAGTCATATGAATATAAAATATGAAGGTAATAGTACAGTTGATTGTACTGAAGTCGCATAATAGTCGATCTCCCCTTTTCAATAAAATTGCCCATACATAAAATGTCTCAACCCATGCCCCTACAGTTTGCTCGATTGGACTTTGTATTCAGGCTTTCGTTGTCTATACATGAAATCTAGCTGAAAGGTGTGATAGCCGACAATTTTTCAATAATTTTAGCTGCTTTCAACAAAAATCAACGAGTCAAGTTCGAACACCGTCTCTCCACACTCTCTTGTTCAATCTAAACTCTTTAAAATAATTAAACCACTCAAGCGAACGAATTTTCTTACCGTTACAGGAAAATGCTTTGCCCGTCTTGATTTGCTTGATAACAATCCAAAATTTACAATAATCGTTTACGCTTTTTAATAAAAGATTTCTCTGCTTCATTTTATACTCTTTACGTTTATGTTTTAAACATTTTTCTGAAACTGGTTTTGACACTCTATGTAATTTTTTAAATCATCAACACAATTTGAAATACAAAACTTATTAAGTTAATCAAATTTCCTTCCCTTACTATTACAACGATTGGAATAATTTGGGATGATTAGATAGTGAAATAATCAGTGTCGATATAATCTTCAAATACAACCTCATCTACTTTTCTTTGTAAGTTTGACATTTGTTTTTTGAGTAATTTGTAATATTGCAACATTCAGCTATAAGATACCTAACGCTCTTGAGAAATTTGAAAAATATGAAGATCTAATTATCCCAAAGTAGTTCCAATTGTGTTTATTATAGAAGTCACTATCCCACCAAGGTTTTGCTGTATCCAACTCGGCTTTGCCACGTGACATGTTTACTTTAATACCCGTTCCAGCTCATAGTAAAGACCCATTCAAAATATCTAACGATAGTTCTATATCACGTTGTTGGATAGCAAACTGAAAATTATTGTAACTCTGTAGGGAAACGTCGTCCCGTAAAGAATCTGTAAATGCTAGTAAAAGGTCAGGTTTACATCCGTATTTCTCCCATGAATTTAGCTCAGTTGAATTATCGTTATGCGTATTTCATTAACAGCAACACCTTCAAAACACATTGAACAATAAATATCAACATGATCTGACGCATCATTTGAGAAGACAGTAAAATCGCGGATGTATTCAAATAAGGAGTCACTGGCAATTATCTAATCGACAACACTAATCAACAGAAATAAGCATCTTCAAAATTACCAGTAATTCTTTTAGCAAGTCGGTCAAGTAAATTTAAAACAAATACACAATGCCACCAGAATAGCGGCCACTCTCCTTCGGAGTCTCTGTCTGATGATAGACTAACAATTGTGAGTTGATATCCATTTCGAGAATAATCAAGAAAAACGCCCGACACCGTGACCTACATAAACGAGCACCTGAGTTCGGTGACGTCACAGTCTGACAAACACTCTGATAATGACGTGTGATATTACCAAACGACGAGTTACGTCAAAGTCTTAATTCTACAGCTTGATAAGTTTAAGAGCTTAGAGGTGCTTTCCCCTTATGAATATTATGATTATGAGATTTGATGACATATAGACACACTCTATTTACTATAATGAGCATCTGCTCTTGATTTGATCATTGATGTATCATTGTTCCTTTATTATTCGATTATTCAGTTGGTATTATTTCATTATTGAGCAAAGACGACTAATGCTTGTTGAACTCCAATATATAGTATCGATTTTATTATATCGTTAATCAATATAAAGTCATCCGTCGCTGTGTACTCATGACCGTAAATGCTATTATTGGAGAGCACTACTGCAGAGAAATCCGTGGCACGGATTAAGAGACTATCAAGCAGTCTTCAGTGAGTAACCTTGTGAACACCGACTCGGTTTTTGACTCTGTACAGTTTTAGTCTACTGTCATGTTTCAGTGTTTTATGTATTTAACCAAAGTGAATCAGCCGCCTTGAATTCAGTCCAAATAATTGTGCATTTTTAATGGGATACCACACTTCACGTCAACACTTCACGTATTTTCGTGCCTCTCCGATAATTTGTTCTTTGCATTTTATGCAATAGGTAACTTCGCAGTGATTATGCAGACCCCAACAATAGAACAATGGAAGATATCATCGAGTACCTGGCCAGGGAAAAGTATTAGTTGAAATAGAACGGGTTGCATTTGTTAGGTGCAAACTTTAGAACTTCGGATCCTATATTCAGCTCAATGCGATAGGGTCTACAACAAATATCTTTTGCATGAGTGCAATGATGTTGTTGATTAATATTTTTGCCATGGTCTGAGTTGTTGTCGTTTATTTATTTAGCAATCGAATAGGAATCTGCGAAGCGCGAAGAACGAAGCGCGAGCATTTCAAACCAGCAGGAACAGCAAAGTTAGAACAGAAGTGCGCCACCAGCGACCATATAGTGCATCGTCTCTTACAAGAACAATTCCATATAAACCATTACTAATGGAGACTACAGAATATCAATTACGCGGACCCGTAATTTAGATTGAAGCACTTGAATCTAACATGTAATTTTTATAGATTAGATTGCGTTTATTAAAATTAATATTATATTATTTCTGCTAAACAAGTGCCCTTATTTGAAATCATAGCACCTGTCAGAGCACTTTGTAGCTATAGCAAAGTGTGAGAAGCCATGTGTTGCAAAATGAATGTGATCATTGTATTTTTATGTTGTACGTAAAAATTTTCATCTTTACTGAAGCATTTCATAAGTCACCAGAATAATTTCCCGATAACGTCTTTTTGCAAATTTAGGGATAAATTTAACGTTCACAGGTCACTTTTATCATTTTATTTTAATTTAGAAAGCCTGGTCACGTGGTATTTAATTTTTGCAAAAAGTGCTGAATAATATAGTACAAGGAAACTTTTTCAAATATTCATAAAATGACAAACTATCAGCTACGTCGCTTTCCATTATTTTACTTGTATCTAACGGTCCTGGATCACTAACCACGATATCTTTGTACTCATTCAGAGATTACAAGTTCCAAGCATAGTGCACTTTCACCGTCTTCAACGCAATGTTTTGCGTGCTCATCTCGGATACTGTAGCTGTGCATCTGCATGAATGACTATCAATGACGTCCAGACCAAAGTCCACGTCGGATATAAAACTATTCTACGATAAGTTTGGCCAATTTATTTCTTAATAGACCACAAAATGATATACATTTCATGCGTAGCGTAACCATGGCCAGGCATCATGATGGAAAGACTGTCAGTGCGCATAATCATGACATTACCGTAAACTAAATGGCAGTATTGCATGTTCGTCTGTGATGGGACGATTCAGGATGTTTAATCGTTTTTGTTGTGGTTTCTTATTAATGTAAGTTTTAGTTATAGTAGCGAGTAGCGTACCGTCATAGATACATGCGTGTCCGATGACATTCCTGAACTGCATTACAGCACGTCTCTTCATCTTTGTATGTATAGCAATCTATCACTTCTTCTGACAGTTGTTTGTACCAACCTGGCGGTATTGATATTCAGATTATATTGAGTAGTGATAGTAATATCATTGTCATTAGGCAATGCCAATGAAAGAAAAGTGTATGTTATTGGCTAAGGATTTTGTCCGTGTGCAAAATTAGTTTTTGATTGGCTGGAAGAGTCGAATATTATTAAATCCTGGTTTCTTCAATTCGAGTTAACTTACCTCCATAATGGTAGGCCAACTCCACTATGAGGGAGGGGTGCCACTTTGCCCAGCAGCAGAGGCAATCTCGAAAGTCTGGATATAGAGATTTTTAGCCAACTCATAGAACTGAGCCGCTAGGAAAGGTACACCCAGCAATTCTCGGCGGCAGGACTGGCAGTAACCCTGGACAGCTGCTGACTAGCCTCAAAGGGCTTCAACGTCCACTGGCCGGCATGCCAACAACCAACCCCACTTAGAGTGCGGCGTACCCGCTAGGCGAGCGGAGGGTAACGCCAGTTACGGACTCGGACTCGTAGTTTCTGCAGGCTCCCGGTGATAGAACGACAATGGTTTCTGGGTATATGCTGCTTCCTTGTCCCAGACTAGGCCTAGACTCTGGTTTATTGTCACAATGCTCTCTGCCAAGGAAAGAGAGTTCCAGTGCTTTGTTGCCGTAGCAACTGTCCAGTGGGCAATATTTGGCATTCGAGACACTACCTACTAGTCGTGTTGTGCTGAGCTGATCTTTCGGTGAAGTAAGAGCATTTAAATTTTAACTCTGTAGAAGCAAGGTGTCATTGTATACCCGAATGATCATATACTTAACCATTAAAGAATCTAAGCTGAATGGCAGAGACCTGTAATACACGACTTTTTATTGGCCAGGCTGGTCCGTGAACGCCAGCAGAACTTTACCGCCAGGAAGCGTTTAAGTTAGAACTCGATCTCTTCAGGGCCCATGACTGTGTACTACTATATCATCGGGCCAGCTTCAACTCCTTGGCACCTTACACACAGTGCGTAAAGCCCTGTACGAACGCCATTCACCATGACGAAACGAAGGCCAAAATAAGTGTCGCAGGGCCACGGTCAGCGAACATGTTTTGGGGACTTTGACTGTTATTTTGTTGGTTTTTATAGACAGACATGGTCTGTAGTGTTTTAGGATTGAATGATAACATAATTGCTTGGTTAATATCCTGACAGAGAGAGACGTCTGAGCCCCGGGTCGGAGCAGATGGGCAGTAGTAAATATGACCGAAAATGCAGTTCGCCCGCTACCTAGCGAAATCACATGACAATCTGGCGCGAGTGTTCAGAACAAAACTTCATTTTCCCTATCGAGTAACAGGTTATTTGATGACATGATAAAATCTTGAGATTTCGTGCAGACAGGAGCCATCCAAACATCGTTACCATAAGCCTCTATTTACCTTCCATCAATGTTCCGTGCACACAGTCCTATGCGCTGGCATAGTAGGCCAAAATGCACCAAAGAATTACCTTTCCTGATAAACTACTGATATCATTTTTGGTGAAAATGCGGCAAAAAATAAGTGAAATTGAGTAAGACCTTGAGTGGGAACAGTGTGACCTGCTTTGGCAGTTATTAATCTCAGTTTCATCATGTGCTGTTCATTTTCCCTATAGTAGTGAAATGTTTGTAGATTCAATTCAATATTGCGTTCTTTTAGATTTTTAAACCAGAAGTTAAATGTTTTTCACATCCAGCCTTCCCATGTCTGCGTGAATACGACTACACAAAGATTCGAGCCACACGTGACATTCTAATGACTCGGTGTGGCGTCGACGTTCGTGCTTGAGTTCATTTATTCCACACATTCATCTACAATGTAGATTCAAAGTGCCGATCGCCGATGTTGAATTTCAAAACATATGGAAATAAATGTGTTCTTTACTTGCTTTCACTTCTTAAAATCTCCTAAAGGAAATTAAATTACGTCAAAGCACACTTGGATGATTAGAAACGTAATCTAGGATGCCGTCGTCGTTTGGCTTTTTAAGTTTCAGCTCTCCTACCTTTTACACGTAGTTGTGGTTTGATAGCATAAACCTATTAGTCCACGCGGTCTGCGAGTGTGCTGATTTCTTGTTTACAAACAATGTCTTTCATGCATTCATTCTTTACGAGCATGTTTTGATTTTCATTGATCGTCAACGTACCCTAGATACAGTGTTAACATCGGTTGTAGAGGTCCCTGGCAACCTTTTCGCAAAGTTCCCATGATCCCCTCCCTAAACTTACAATAGGCCGAACTCTGCTTTTAGGCCAATCTGATTCAAACCAGATGTAGAGTGACGTTACGCCGTACTCTACATCTGATTTGAATCAGATTGCTTTTAGTTGAAGTATTCAACTAGCCTGTTGTGGCATGTGGGCGTCACTATGGCCTAGATGAAAGAAGTAATTTCTAATTATATTTCGACTAGCCTGTGATGGGAGGTACGTGACGTTACCAGTCCTAAATAATAATGCATGTAACTGTGCCACTGGCCTGTGGTGGCAGGTCACTGCGAGGCCATACATCCGCAATTTCATTTTCTGTTTGTATACTGATACCGTATGATTTTCGTTGAAGTCACAATGGACACGGCTGAGTCGAGGGCCGAATAACGAGAGTGTCATACCTTCGACATTCCCGACTCGCACATTATCAAACTCCCACCCCATATATGCGAGAGACTATACCAATTACCGTGGAGTCCAAGGTATACAAATAGAAAAGAGAAGGCACAAATAACTGTTGACAGTATTACGAGCTTTTGTACGCCGGATCAGGCGCGCTTCGTTAAAACACGATTGGAACTAATTTGGGATAATTGGATGGTGAAGTAATGTCGTTTTATCTGCAAATATAAGCTTATCTACTTTTCTTTTAAAGTTACAGACTTGTTTTTATGAGTTATTTTGATATATTGCAACATTCAGCTATAGGGCACCTAACAATTTTGAGAATTTGAAAAATATGAAGATCCAATTATCCCATTTAGTTCAAAAATATCACAAAATTAACCTCAAAAAACCGTTGTGGTCATAGCAATATGCAGTGTGCGTCAAACAGCAGTTAACTGAAATGGCTGAAAAATTGCCATGCTGTCAACATTAATGCTACTAACATAGAAAATAAATTAATTCCGGAGTTTTGGTTAGCCTTAATTGGATTTGCAATCCAAAAACTTCCTAAAATAATCATCGTTGAAAAATAGAACAAATAGGGTTGTTAAGATGCTCATTTTTGCGGTACCATCGAATGAGTTGACAAAGTTCAATGTTATGCCAAAAACAGTGACTTCAACTTCACAATTTTTGTGTCACATTATTGTGCTGCTAGAACAGTTTAGTTAAAAAAAAGCGAGATCGCCGATGTTGAATTTCAAAACGAATGTAAATAAATGTGTTCTTCACTTGCTGTACCTTTCTTAAAATCTACTTCAGAAAATTAAATAACGTTAAAGCACACTTTGATGGCAAGCAATTAAAAATGTTTGATTCCTGTGAAACGTTGTGCTGTCAATTACCGCGGCATATTTATCAGACTCCAGCTACACCTTGACTCCAAACAAACCACAACCTCTATAAGTGCCGAAACTAGCAAAAGTAGGGTTTTTCGCGATATGAGACTGCTTTCACACAAGACTGACATAAAGTCAGAAGATTTTGTCAATGTCGGATCTGGTATTTATGCTGGGCAGAACTTGATTGATAACGATTATATGTAAATGGTACGTGTTCACTGCGTACAATGACGGACCTCCCATCAATGACTGACTGCAGTGACAACTTAGGGTGCGGTCTACATTACGGCTTTTAGGCGAAGTGTTTTACCGAAATTCCACTGGTCTGTTGTGGCAGGACTGGTTCACTGTAGCCTCTATGGAAGACGTAATTGTTATTTATAGACCGACTAGCCTGTGATGGGAGGTACGTCACCATGAGATCACCGGTTCAAATAATAGCGTAAACATGTGACAGTACCACTAGCACTTTCGTTTTGTTTTTTGTTTTTTTTTGTACATGTACACGGATACGGTATGATTTTCGTTGCTGCAGTAACATTGGACTCGGCTGAGTCGAGTGCCTATGTCTGGCACAAGCATTCGACACTCGCGGTAATATGTTTGGCATTCGCACGAAAGGGAACCCAATCCCCGTATGTGCGAGAGGCAATAACGATAGAAAAGAGAAGGCACAAGGGACTGTCGACATTCTATACGACAATATGTACGTGCTTTACGCCGTGCCAGGAGCGCTTTGTTCAATACATCGCGAAATTTACCTTACAGTAAACCGTCGATTGTGGTCATACAGTGCGTGTCAAACAGGTGTTAACTCAAATGGATGTAAAATTGCCATGCTGTCAAAATTCATGCTAAATCAAACTTAGAAAAATAAAGCGATTGGGTTTTAGTTAGTCTTAATTTGAAATCCATAAACTTCCTGAAAAATCATCATTGGAGAACAGAATCAATAGTGTTGTTTAGATGCTCTTTTTCGTTGTACTGTATAATGAGTTGACGTAGTTCAATTTTACGTCTGAAACAGAGACTTTAACTTTAGAGATGGTCCATTAGATCTTGGGAGGGGGTGGTCACAATGAAATTGTAAATTTTTTTATTGTAAATTTCTAATTTTTTCCAATTAAGATTAGCTGTGCAAATTTCTTTTTCAGAGTAAATTTTATGATTTATATATTTTGTAGTTCGTCGCTGTCTGAGGATAAAGAGGGCAAAGATGTGGTGCAAAGCACCACAAGCGACCGAGCAAGCGGTCACGGGGGAGGTCAGGAGGGGGTTGTCCCCCCTGCTGCCATTAAAATGGTGTTATTTGGTGGCTCTTGGGAAGTATTTTTGCGGGGGAGGTCAGGAAGGGGACCTTTTGAAAAATAGAGATTAAAATGGTGTTATTTGGTGGCACTTGGGGAGCATTTTTTCAGATTACACATCTTCCTCAGAAATATGGTCTTCTTGCTCCTCAGTAGCATCATATAGTTTTGAAAAATTACTTTTTTGGTTTCCTGGCTTCCCTTTCTACTGCGTGGTGAAATGCCCACATTCCCCTACCAAACATCATGCATATCTCATGATTTACAATTGATTTTGACAAGCTGTGAAGCTGTTTGCAAAATATGGTGAAATTTGCATATTTGTGTTTTTAGAGCAATTGTTGCCCTTTTTTGACCAAAACATCTATTTCTCTGTAGCAGCATGTCCAAATTGATTGGATGTGTATAGCTGTGGTGAAATTTCAATATTTGGCTTTTTAGGGAAATTTATGCCATTCAAGGTCAAAAAGTCTGTATTCTCTGAAAAGGCTTGTCCAATTTCTTTGAAATTTGCTACATAAGTCCCTTAAGATTTGTTTAGATCATGATCTTTTTTTTTGTGGTGGAAAAATTCTTCAGATAATTGTCATTCAGCATTTGATACAAACACACGATTATTCATGCAGATTTATTCAGTATTTGCTATCGAGAAACTTTCAAAGTTCAACCCTTTTGTGTGTTTTTGTGTTGGGATTTGTTGGATAGCTGGCATTCTACGTAGTGTATAGTTGAATGTTAAAAAATGTGTTGCTGTTGTTTCTTGAGGCTGTTTTTTGAGAAAAAAGAATTGAAAATGCCTTTTTAAAAGCAAAATAATACATTATGACTTGATATGTTGTTTTATCATTATTGACGTGTTTCTACTTGTTCACCCATTCTTGCATTCATCATTGCAATAAAATGCTGTGAAAAAATGAACATGATGTGGCCTGCATCTGTTTACCTTGATCTTAGAAGGCAAATATAACTTTCTGTCTTTACAACCATACCATAGTTTCAATGTTTTACCTAGTGTACCTGCTTGGTTTGTACGCGGGAAACAAGTAAAAAACAGGCTCTATAATTTTATAATTTTCAAGTGATCAGAATACAAAAGTCCTGAAAAGATAAGATAATCACAACTTCCAGTATAACTATAAGGGATACAGTCACTCTAAATGTATAAATTAAAATTAAAAATGTGCCTGGAGGATGTACTAAAAATACAGAAAGTTGCTTCCTGTCGGTAAAATCTAAAAAAATTCAAGATTTTAAAGATTTTTGCAGATTTTTTTTACGAATTTGTCTTCTTATTTATTTTTTTTATTTTGCCAACTAGTTGAAGATTTTTTTTCCCTAATTTTTTTTCTGTTTTTGACCACCCCCTCCCAAGATCTAATGGTCCGTCCCTTAGAGTTTGTCTTGCAGGTTTTCTGTTGTTTTATATTGCAACATCAATTCAATTTTGGTTAATAAAATAAGGATATATTAATGTTGCTAATTTGTCGATATAAATGTAAACCATGTTGTTTTAGATTTTTAATCTCGTTTTATATGTAATTTCGCTTGCATTTCTTTTATTATCAGAGTCAAAAGAACATAATTTGCGATCAGAAGTAGCGGGGGTACTCAGTCCTACATTTGTAACCGAATTTTTGGCGGTTAAAACTGAAAAACAAAATAATGCAATTTTCTGCTGTGTTGGGTTGTAAAGTTTACGTTCTTTGGAAAATGCCAATGTAAACTTCTAAATTCGACACATTTAATAGTACAAAAGTGCGTAGGCGTTACAAACGTCTGCTACATTAAAACCGAGGAAAAGGTTAGGCCACATATTATCGATATGACCTTTGTCAAACGCCTCAAGGAACCGGAAAGAGGTCACAATAGAGGTACACAGCCCCTGTATAACTTTCCTTTTGCAGTGCCTGCAGTCAACATAATTGGTGATCTTACAGTGGCTAGGGACCTAGTTATTACGCGTTAAATTGACAGAAATCCATCGTAACTACAACGAAATAGCCTTTTCGTATTGTAGTGATTTTAAGTTGTCCGTAATTCGGGCACAAATGGGTGATTGAAATTCTGATAAACTGAAAAATATAAATATAAACTTTGTGTGGTATCAGTGGGTGAGGAGCTATTTTGACGCTTCCTTACTATTTCTGATCATTGTGTCGAGAACTGCTGTAAGTTCCTCTTCCTTTATCTTACGCTTTTGGTATCTCACTGTTTTCTCAAAGTGTTCTCAGTGTATTTATTCTGTAATTCGGAAAAGAAACCTAGTTTCAGGAAAGTATGCAATAACATTGTACTAGTCTTATTAAAGTTTATTATGTACAAGTTCAAGTTTATTACATGTATGGTTGAGTTTTATTACATTGATAGTTAATTTCTTTATTACATTTGTGGTTCTGGGTTGTTACATTAATGGTTGGCTGTTTTATTGCATTTTTTTGTTGATTTTATTACAATTGTGGTTAATATTACATGTATGGCGATAATTACATTTATGGAGGTTACAGATATCAACTTGCTCAGTGTCCCGAAGTAATTGCGCTACACAGACTTTCCTCGAACAGGCATTTTTTTCACGGGCAATTTTTATACGGGCTTGATTCAGTCGTTCGTTTTGTTGTTCTCCACAGTCGAGGCGCAGTTAGTATACATTTTCGCGACAAAAGAAACATTTGTTCGCTAACTATTAAATATTGTATTAGTTGTCGAGTAATAGGAACCGGTTTTGTCAAAAAAGGTGGCACGCCGATTTGGTTCGTTTGCTAAACAGGCTACATGAATGTTGAAAAATGTACTGTGCCCGGTAGATTTCTATTCAGAGCTTTGCTAAAAGGGGTGTGCATAGATACATCTAGAACACGTCTAATTAAAATTTGTCGAAATAGTGGGTTGATGGTTTCCTGCCCCGTATTGAGCTTTAAGAGATACATGTTACATAGAACTGGATCTCTTTGTCTCTAGAAGCTTACGCTCGTGCCATTTTCTAACGTCTTTTAACCTAAGGCCAATATACTATGTTCCATTTGAAAGACTTAAAGTGTCTTTGCCTTCAAAGTTGTCCGTTTATTACCAGTTTAACTTGATTTCGTTACTTTTACTCTTTCATGGTCTGTAAACTTCAAACTACCTCGAATGTATGTATCAGAACACGCAAAGGCGTAATTTGTATCATGTTATCACTACAGTCATTTAAATAAAAGACCTGAGTTTTCTCTACATTCCATGTTACTGTGAACATGGAGTACAAGGTGAAATTCGACGGAGAGTTTTGCAAATTGTGAATCAGCATACCGGTTGTGGTATTGTGTCTATGTGCCGATTCACGTTTTTGCTAGATTTTTGGGTGTAAGTAAAGACAGTGAGTAAAAGAAATAACTGGTGGTAATTAAGAAAATGTTATCGATATCGCGTACGTTGACTGATACTGTATTCTTCCGTGTCTACATGATATTTTTAAAATCAAAATTAACGTTGTCATTACAAAATTAAAAATACTCGTTGAAGTTGATTATTTGTGATTAAGCGACAAGAGAAATACAACAGAAATGTCCTTGCGTTATCCTAGAAATTATGACCTTAAGTAATAGTCCGTACAGTCAAGCCAGAAGACGGCGAACAACTTTGCCGTCAACCACGGAGCCGTCAGCACTATAGGCGATGGTTTGATCTTATAGTTTTATGGAGTTGTAATTTCAGTTCGTCAAAAGCACAATAACGGTTATTAGTTGCACGATCGGCACAGTCAACTAAAGTGATGTGTTATTTGACGTCTTCACCGTCTTTGTACAAAGATTGGGACATAAGTGACGATGTGTGTTCTGTAGGAATGCTGTCCTTAAAGTATAATTCAAGGTGCTCGGCTTTTCTAGGGCTCATACAACAAGCCAAGCCATCGATACACCCCATGACCTACGCAACAGTCTATTCAAGTAAATTCCTTCAGTTCACAGATCAAACTTGGGCAAGTCTCTATTAGGCCCAAATTTTAACGCTAGAGGACCATCGACTTAATGTTTAAGTGAGGGAAACTGTATGTTCTAAATGTTTGTTTCATCATTTTATAATTTGACAGAAGATAAGACGGGACATATCCGTTGCTTCTTATGTCAAATATCGCAGAAATATTACAACGATCCACATCGGACCAAGTAACCACACTTGCATTAAATTCGCGAAAAAACTAGAAGGGCAGCGCAGCTGGGTCAATACCGGAGCACTCCTAGCGTTATGTGGCACTGCATAGGTTTACAATTTATTGACGTTTGCGACAAGCTGTTTCCGTGTTGCTAAACCTTGCACCTAAAACTAATACTAATGCTATATTTTAAAAGGAAATTGTTGAAGTTGTTAGTCATGCGATATTTTTAATGATCCAGTTGATTTTTTTGCTGCATTGGCATTGTCCCTGGAACAGAGTTGTGGCAAAAATTGACACCAGAGTAATCATTTAGGACCAATAAGATGGTTGAAAGACAGTATTACAAATAATCATTGCAATTGCTTATTGCTTCTTATAAAACTCCGCACAAATTGAGAGTTATTTTTCCAGAACCTTGCTATTTTGTGCTTTAATCTTTCAAAAAATTCTAGCAGGAAGTCGAAGCCATAATAGATTATTCCTTGCTATAATTTGATGGTGTCTCATTGTACTTTTTGCCTGACATAAAACTCCGCACAAATTGAGAGTTATTTTCCAAGAACCTTGCTATTTTGTGTTTTCATCTTTCAAAAAATTCTAACATGAAGTCGAAGCCATAATAGATTATTCATTGCTACAATTTGATGGTGTCTCATTGTACTCTTTGATCAGCGGGTCAAACATGAAAATGAAAATACAACAACCCATATCATCTTGAGATGGACACAAACTAATCGCTGAGAAAGTACAATTAATTTCAGGTTTTTTTGTTTTAGATACACTGTAATGCCAATATACCAGAATAAATTATTCGTATTGGAAACTGGCGCTTGTAGATGTATTCCTAAATCTTTAATTTGTTCTTCCATTGGCGTTTCTTTGTTATTGAAGTTATTTCTCTATATTAACCCTTTGTCTGTCGTTAACAGTGAAATCCATTAATCAGTTTGTTTAGAGGTGATAAAACGCACACCCTTTAAACTTCAAATGTAATATACCAGACAATGACGATATTGAAATCCTGTATAAACAGAACTTGCGTGTAATACACAAGTATCGTATTCTGCTTATGCATCTGCAATTAAAACAAGGTAGCCTGGGAAATAAGGGGGTTAGATTAATCAAGATGTTCATGCCAAAATTATTATCTTCATTTTTAATTTTCTTTACATTATACTGTGACGTTTACTTCCCTTTAAGACAACTCGTACTGAACGTTCAAATGTTAACATAATGTTAAACATTGTCTTGTCATGTAGATAGAAGAATTTCATCTGGAGACTAATCAACATTTTAGTAACATTAGCATGAATCTAGGTTATATGATCAAAACAAAACAAAACAAATCAGTATTGCAGCTTTTGATGGAATTAAAATTTGGTTTCCCATGTAGATTGTCGAGGCATCCTAAATCTCTTCATTCTATACACTCACACAGCACTTCGATACCTGTCGAAGAAGTGACAGTTACAGCATTTTCCGATTCAGGCGTTTGATTTGGCTCAAAACTTCGCAGCCCAGTCAACCCATAGAGGAAGCTCACAGAGCATACTACTACACAATGGTCAACCATGCCGCAAGATTCGACCCTTTCAACAATAAGGGGCATTATTTGTACGGATAAGTCATTTAGGGGAGTATTGTAATAAATGTAAAATTCTAGAAATGGCCATATAATTACTTTTGTATGAACCCAGAAACGTAGCTCGAGGCGCGTTATAAGATGTGACCGACGCCTCGCCAGCTTTGATAGCTGCAATAATTGTAGCCCACGCCTTCAGTCGTGTTGACTGTGTAGCGGAGGCCCTGGCAGGCTCTCAGCCAACACGACAGTAAAAGCCAAATGGTCCGTGGGCTACAGTTATTGGTGGAAAAAACATAATTTTGATTTCAGGAAGTAACTTGTGGTTTGTCTGAGGGAAGTTATAGTACGGAATATAGAAAGTCGTATGCACCAAAATGTTTCACCTCGGAAACATTATATTATTCTACGTGAGTCAAACCACGGGTACACGTAGACTGGAATATTTTTGAATAAGGCTGTACAAAATCATACGCTAAAAATATAGATTAATACACACGGTTCATCCCCCTGACATATTCTGAATGTATAAACATGCAAAGGAATTGGAAAAATATACAATAACAAATAAAAAAAATAAACAGCAATAGGCTCACTTTCTGAAAAAAAATCATCCAGATAACGGAAGGGGGAGTGGAAGACAGATAATAGAAAATATTGGAAAGCAATGGAGTTATAAAATAACCGATACATTCGAAAGATTTACTATTCAGTTTCGAAACACACATAAAAGAAACCAGAGGAAAAATTTAAGGGTTAGCGCATCGTTTCGTTATTTAGAGAACGAACGGTTGCTTAGCTACCTCCCTTACTACCGTAATTAAAAATTATGATTATTGCTGATATTTTCATCAAATTTGGATATCCATAATTTCGTCAGTGTTTTATCTCTAACACCTCTGATTACATCGAAGATATAGGGAAATGTATTGAAAGCTTCGCCATTATGTATAATTTGCGTTCGTATTCCTCCGCCATATTTATTGCTCTTGTTGAAGCAGTCCCTCACCTTAAAATAGTGCGTGCGGTCAAAACATTTATTCGATTCATAATTTCGATGAAGCAACGTGCAACGACGAAGATTTTATCAAATAACCAACCTATTTCCTTTGCTTTCGAGTAGTTCCCTTATTTTGAATCAATGAGAAATGCTGGCCTTCCAAGTGTACATCTTCCTCACTGCTTGACAATTTATGTGTTAGTGGTTTGTTTTAACAGCGAGGTTGTCAATATTTTTAATAGGTGTTTACTATGTATAAACTACATGTACCTGCGCCACTATATAGTCTTTGTTGGCATAACTCGTATTGAACTTGTACCCTAAAAAAGTATTTTTTGTTTTATTCTTTTCAAAATAGTCTGCTAGTAGTCTGCGGGAAAAAAACTGAAACTTTGAGTCGTTGTGATCAGCAGGTAAACTGAAAAATGTGGATGTGTTTAGGGGTTGGAGTTTGCGGAGAACAACACACGACAGACACACTGTAGGGTGTATCTTTGAATGAACGAGAAAACCCCGACTGAATTGCAACAGAACAAAACTAAATTATTTTTAGTCGAATCCCGAATTTGATATTCTAATTTCAAGACTTTAGACATGCAGTATTAAAAAGACCAGTATTAAAAGACCTTGTTATTTTTATTAACATATAAAAAATCATGCAAATGGTCCAAGTCATGTGAAGCCTATTTGTCACTGGGCTGGTCTATTTTGAAAAGAAACTATACACTCTAGTGGGCAAGTACAAGTAACTACGTGATGGGACTCTCATAGTGTTTCAAAAATTCCCTTTTTATGTTTCTAAAACCTAGGATATACTAGTCTTCGGTGTGATAAACTGTTAAATTAACACATTCAGTCCATTAACCCACGCATTTCTTTTTTTTTGTTTTACGCTGAAGTCAACATACACCTCTCACACTCGTCTAAGGTGGTACTGGCGACCCACAATGCAATGGTGTTGTGATGACGTTTCGTGTTTGCCATTACTGTACTACAGTGAGCGTTAGAACGTTGAAGAACACAGGCTTGAAGAGAACAGGCGTGTTAAGGTAAGATTTGACTCGATTTTTATCTTTCTAAGGCTTTGCGGCTTTGCGCGCAGTAAAAGTACTCTATCTGCGAAAGTTGCACAGGCGTTTTAAGGTAAGATTTGTCTTGATCAGCGGCTTTGCGCGCAGTCAAAGTACTCTATCTGCGAAATTTGAAGAAGCGCACACTGTGGCTATATATAAATTACGACACGTTATTTGCACCTAGCTCAGTCAGGGTTTAGTATTTAAATTTTGAATTGCAAACTAAAACTCAATTCCTAAAACGTAATGGTAACAAATGGTTGACGTTCCGTGGCCGTCAGGGTCAGGGTTTAGTATTTAAATTTTGAATTGCAAACTAAAACTCAATTCCTAAAACGTAATGGTAACAAATGGTTGACGTTCCGTGGCCGTAAACCGCTGCACAAGTTGCGTTGCGTGAACGTTTCGCGTTCTTAGCTGGTCTGGAGTTGAACGTTGAATGATAGCAAAAGCCAGGATCTTGCGTTTATATTTAGACACGTGACAGAGGCGGCTCCCAGTACATGTCAATCTTTTTTTTTTTACCTTCCAGATCCGGTTTTGATTTTGGGATCATTCGCTGCGCTGGTTTAAAACAGAGTAGCCCATTTCAACGTAGCAACGAAGAAACAAAGGTAAACAAAGGTAAACTATATTTATAACATTACTGTGAAGTAGGATTCGTAGTAGGATTCGAACACTGAACTTCTGCTTCTCCTCAGAAGCGTTGTGCACTCTAACCGTCTACGCCACACTTTACGTCCATGAAACGTTTTGCCTTTTGTACTATATTTATACCATATTTGTAATATAGCTGTACTGACCTATATAACAATTACAACAAAAGGAAAATATAGTTACTTCATTTTTGTCTTTCTGTCCTAAAGGCTGTCAAAATAATCGCATTCGTAGAACATTTTTTCTAAGAACATTTCGTCACATTAATTTCTTTTTTTGTTCTCTCATTGCAGGCCCCGACGATGCTGAATAGTGATTGTTCAGAAAGTGTATCCCACTGCGCTGGTTTAAAAATGATGTCAATTTTTGACGCAACTTGCTCACGTTTCCATGTTTCCGTAACGACAAAGTTTCAATTTTGAAACACTCTTGGCTCGACCATAACATAGGAAATGTTGTTCGGAAATATTTTTTTTTCAATTAGCTACCATTCAAAATAGCTTTTTCTTGTTTTGGGTTTTGGAACGATATGACAAAAGCTTGCAATGAAATGAAAATCTCATATTTTATTTTGCAAACACACGCACAGACCCTCCCTGGCAACCGATCTTGATTTATAGACAGAACTTTCACCGTGATGTAAAAACAGCCTGAGTGAACAATTAATTTGCAGTAATTAATACTTGCGTGAAGTTGTCAGATTTAAAACCGTTCTGTTTTAACAGTTACATTTGTTTCAAATCAATAAACCCGGAGTTACCATTTTGTAGTGAAGTTAGTAGATTCGTCTATTATAGGAATAACGGGCGACGCCCTGACTATTAATGTTTAGCTTCGGGCAAGGACGAGAGAAAAGCCAAAAATTATCGGGCAAGGCTTGCCAAGCCCGTTGTTTTTGGCTTCCTCCCGCCCGCGCCCATAATTAAACGTTAATGGCCTGGGCGGAGTCTGTTATTTCCATTATATTATCAATGAAACGAATGAAACAGTCACTGAAAAAAATACGAAAATTCTTACGCGAATGACAACGGGATCCAAGAACGGAACAATATGCCGCGACGCACTGTCACGCTCACTTTTAAAAATTTTGCAAATCTTGCGTTTTTTTCGGAAAAATATAAACGTGACCAGCAAGTGCAGGCATGTAAGAACAAACCATTACTGTTCATTGGTGGTCAGTCACGTGGTTCAGCTCAACCGATTAAAATACGACGGACGTGGCATGGTAATAACAAGGCATTTAAATGTTATCAGGTTGAAGTATGTGTTCTGGAAATTAGCAAGTCATTTTAAACATCAGCAGATTTTTTTTAGAATAATTTTATAATTTCACAGATTACTAAAGATTGAACCTTCGCTGTGTACAGTTTTGAGGTCTTGCATCTTCAATGTACTCCGAGGAGGTTTAGCATTTTAGAAACCGCATACAATATTTAAACGGTATTTCGGTAATTACCTTAATTCAATAGTTAAGAAGTGGTACATTGCCCGAAATTTGAATATTTTCGTATGTAAAACCATCGGATAGGTATTTGTCACTGAGACGATACAGCGCAAGTGATACACTTTCTGTACAACACGACATTGAAGAACACCGTACGCGTCGAGATGACAAGTGCAACAAACCACAACGTCACCGTAGAGGGAGCTCTTACAGACCAAGAGCAGTTACCATCGAAACTGATTGCTGTTGTACTGGTTTATTGCTTTACTAGTAGTGAATAAATTGCAATTCATTAAATAACCTCATAGAGTTCTTCATTATATTTGCAATGATTTGTACGACCGTACAACGATGAAATCGAACGAAGTATTCATATTATGTAGCACACTGTTCGTAGAACTATGTTTAGACTTGGTACGTTGGCAATAGTCTTTTTTGTCTTTTCCAGTCACTTCAACTAGTTGAAAACACATATTGTGTGTTGTTACTCTGTAACGACTTTCGATTTTTAGATGAGAAACCGTCGAAAAAACAACAATGTCATAAACGTTAAGAAATTTTTGAATGTTTCCGTATTTGCATACAAATGTTTATGTCACACGCAACTGTAACCACATGAGAGAAATGCCGAGAGAGTTTGACCGGTTGACCTCGCTGTTAATTTTATGCAGGAAATTACAATAACAATGCTTGGTCGAATGACGCAGTGCCTTGAGGGTGGGATCACCAGTGGTATATGGGGAGGAGTACCTTCCCGATGGTGATAAGTGGTGCAGATTACCGTCGCCTAGGTGACTGGCGTATACGCGTGCCAAAGACACCTATGGTTGATTTCCTGTTGACCAGTCGGATGGCAGAGTTGCAAATACCTGGACTGAACCATTTGGTTTTTGTGGGTGTCGGTGGTACTTTGACAATATAAGTAAAAATGCACATATATTGAGTTTATTGTCTTGTTTATGAGCGGCCAGTATTTCCAACAGCATAAATTATGTGCATTTGCCCTGAAGGAATAAATAATTTTCGAATAAAACATCGCGAATGTAACTACATTCCTTAAGCTCGACGTACACTTAAGTGCCCCAAAGACAGAACCATGAAATCGCCCGACTTTCGATTGAAGAGATGAGTTTTGCCAAACCGCGTATACAGAAAAAGTGGCAGATGATTTGATTTTAGAATCATAGACAGCATAGCGAGATGTAAAAAATGTGAAACAGGCTCCCCACCCAACTATCCTAAATGTTTTTGTGTCGAGTTGTGTTTGATTCGTTTCGAAAATGTGTTCCTACATTCTTATCCGATTGTTTGTGTTAATGAAATGTTTGTTTCGCTTTGGATATTTGTAGAGAAGTTTGAATTAGTGTGTACGGTAATGTTTTTGTTTGTGTGGGGAAAGCTTATGGCGAGACGCAGCCGGACCTATGTTGTTACAAGAGTTGATAGAGTCGCCCTTTGACGCTTGCGTTTCGAAACCCGAGTGTGGTTTCTCATCAGTCGCAGTGTAGATTCTTTCCTTAGTTTGTGTTTGTGAAAATTTATTTTAATGCATTTTAGTGGTCTTGCTTTCCGATTAGCGAGGCAAGTATATTAATTTTGGTCACGTTGTGAGTCCGTTTGGTGGTTCGGTTTGTTTGTTCTATATTTCTTTACTTCGGTAAATTTTGTTTTGACTGGTGTGTCTTTTAGATTTTTGCGGAGGTTTGTGAATTTTTTAGGCAATAAGTACCACTGCGGGGTACGGATTTTATGTTTATTGGATCAAGATACTTACAAGTATCCTGGTTGATGTGCTTGTTCTCGTACATTTTAATCAATAGTTCATTTACTTTGTTTACTGTTTGTTCTGGCTTGTTGTGTATAATACTGAGTGTTACGTAATTGCCTTTCGCATTCGAGTACGTAATCGTTTGTGTTGACAATAACGAAAAACCGACCCTTGTCGAAGGGTTATTTCCCAAAATTTGTCCAATGTTTGCAAGCTGGTTTATCGCGATTCTTTTGGCACGCGACATGTTTTGTTTCCTTGTTTGAAAGGGTATCTCTAGAAGTGCGAGTTTAGCAGCTTCAGATAGCTTTCAAGTTTTTGTTTTTTTGTTGTTCGTGGAGTCCAATTTGACTTTTCTTTGAATTGGTGTTGTTGCGATTGTTTGTGTCTCACGATGTAGCGTAGTCACATTATACGACTTTATTTGTTGAAATCCTGAGGTGGTTTTATTCTGTTTGGTTTTGTTGGTGTCCGAATGAATTTTAAGGCTTTTGCCTAGTACTATTTTTCGGAGTTTCATAGTTTGAGCGATGATAGGTTGTTGTTGAATTTCATGTTGTTGTCGGCTTTTCTTTGGAAATAGCTGATTTATTTCCACGGCCATGTTTTCTGTTACGTTACTGTGATTGTTTATTTTGTATTTAATGTTGTGTTTCAGTTGTTTGTTATGTGTACGATTTTTGTTATTTCTTTTAAGTGTTTGTGTGTTCTATGTCATCTTATCGTATTTTTTGGTAGTTCCCTTTTTGGAGTATTTGGTGGCCCTGAAAAGGGCCGCTTGGTATGGGTTTTTGTTAGCGCTTGGCGCGTTTGTTTTGGCGATAAGCCTAGCTTTTTATGCTTCTTTTCGCCGATTCGATGTGCTTGGTGAGTAGGTGTTTGCCGCCTTCTTGTCACTGTGTGTGCGTACATGGACAGTCTGCATAGCCCTTGAATGTGGTCTCGATTTTGATCAAACTTACAATTTAGGAGTATATATCAAAACTGATAAATGATTTATGTGATTACTGTAGCTATAGATAGGCTACATTCAGGACGGGCAGCGACGGGCAGTAATTAGTAGGCAAAACAGGTGGTTTTCACCGTGGGCAGAACTCGGTGCAATGATACTGAACATTAATAGTAAGCCTGTCACCTTGAAGGTAATGCTATAGTTGAAACAAGGACACACGATGGTACAAACAACACCACAAGTGAAACGTACACACAGAAATACACGCGTTCCTACGTTGTGCCCACCCGGGCCACGCGATTAAAATATGACTGATACTGCTGGATAGTGTTAATTGGGTCGGTAACAGTCAATTAATAGTTTAATTGACTACCTGGGTGATTGGCAGGTCGTGTCCAACGACGCATATGCAAAGCAGGCCAAAAGACAAAAGCCCCCAAAGTTATTGACAGCTGGCCAGGGGTCACCATGAATACGTAATGAAGCTTCACTACGCAGAAAACTGCGTCGTCAAGCCCTTCTTAACCGGTCAAACTCTCTCGGCATTTTCCGGCATGCACATGACCATGCAGTTCTCAGACCTTTGACATTTGCACTGTAATAATGTGGAACAGATATATGTCACCATTGCCCAATTTTAGAAATTACAAATTTCGAACAGTAAAAATCTGTCATCAGCTATTAACTTGAAATGTCATAGTTTGTTTAGAACTCCCTCGAAGAGAATTTCAAATTATATGACAAATACTGTACTACTGTCATCAGAGGCCTTTTGTGCAAACAGCAAATGTCTTAGGAAAAGCCAACATACTAACCTTCCTCAATGATAATTCTAATCATTCAAAGTCACAACCTGTAATATTCTTTTGAATCACTTTGATTTTTGTGTGATATGACACATCTTACTTTAGTCCCTTCACTCTGTCGCTGAATCATTTGTTGTGTATAGTCTGCCACATTGGGGTATTTGTACAATTCAAGTTTAGAGTGACGTTACAGGAACAACATCATAACCATTTTTGTTGCGATGGTCAATTACCAAATATCAATTTATTTCAGCTGTTTTTACAAAATATTACAATAAGATATTTATTTCAATCTTTAAGACACAGAGATAATTGTTATTTACTTAGGTCGGCGTTAAAGTTTAATTCTGCCTTCGATAAAAGTGTATTTAGACGTTCTTGAAACACCAGATCGTCAACTGGCGACTATTGGTGGCGACCAATGCCCTATGTTTGTCTTTGTCTGTATGTGGGAATACCGACGTTACTTGTAACTGTTAGATAGGGAAGAGGAAATTTAAAATCATCTCTAATTTCAAAGGCGTTTTGTATGGTTTTACGTTGTACTCTCGCCGTGAATCTAGATTAGACTAATCCTTATCCTGTCGCATAGGTATAAACGCATACAATTTAGGAAAATACAGTCTTCTCTTGTGTTTTCTCGTTGATGTACATGGCATTGCAAAAAGATCCCCTATTATTCTGCACCATCACTTGTCGTGATCATACAATTAATAAAGCTAACGCTATTCCGTTATGGTCATGGTTTTTAACATTCCATGATTTTTATGGTAGGAAAAACCAGACATTTTCAAATGTTATGCAAAGTTCATGTTCTGGCATTATAAATTATTGCTCGCCACCGCTAAATTTGCGAAATAGGTCTTTATATGGAAACAAATCAGACGGCTGTGCACTGTGAAATGCTTGATAATACGTATACTGACGTCTATGGAACACCACGTTAGAAAGATTTAATAACACGAAATTACATGTATGACCTAGGACTAGACAAGTATAATAACATTATATTATGACTGACACCCCGGGGACTGACAGGCGCGTGGCGTGTATTCGCACTTCGGTTTCGATGCGCATTCTCGATGAATTTGCTGCATTTCTTCTCAGAGTCAGAAACAGGCGAAGTTCGTGTTATTGTCAAGAACAAATAATTTCTTTACTATTCTTATACCTCGTTCTACCCTCTAATTAATTGGCCTATTTTGGGATTTAAAAGAAATCTTGTCGAGACGTCATATAAAAAGTGGAATGCGACTTCAACATTTCGTTCAGGTCGCAAAATCATATCCCCAATTAAGGACTTCTTATACAGGTTCAAACTCTACAAAATACTCTCATATCAAAGGTGTTTGCTGATTTACGATTATATATTTACGAAGTTACTCGTGTAAGTTTACCGAAAACACCAAGAATATCTAAAAATACTACACGTAATTATGACTACGTGTAGAAGTGTCGTTTGCCATTCCGAAATTCTGAAATGTTCCATATCTCAGCCCTTTCATCGGACTGGCAGACAACATAGAAACTCACAGTTAGACCTGTTTGACACACTCATCATATTTTTACGTATTATAGAGAATGGTAATATTTAAACACAGTTATTAATAATTACAGGGGCCTCTGCAAGTGCTGTTGGCGACTGTAAAAGGAGGAGACAGTATGAATAGTTTTTATGAGGGCGCCCTTTCGTTGGTATTGCTGCCTTGTACAAGATTCTTCAGGGCAAGGAGGGAATATTGTTATCTAGGTTTACTTTGCAAATTGGAGCGAATAACGAATACTTCATTTTCAATTTTTATATTCGAACAAAAAATCTCCTGAATAATGTCATAATAATATGTACGATTCATGATCGACTCTGCCGATCAGTTACAAAAGGCAAGAATCTAATATGTAACTTCAATACCGAATCTTTGCTAGGTTGCGCCGCTTTTATGATGTGAAATGAACCATTCTTAGCTAAATACATATTATACACACTAATTTTATGTCACCAAAACACAAATGCCTGGTTCGAATTCCTAGGGACATACTTATGGGAAAGGGAGAGGCCTATAAGATGATATCATTGCATTGTATTTTCTGGTTGTTATTGAACTCAACATCAAGGTTATAGCGATTTTGTCTGTCTGTCCGTGTGTGTAAGAGTGTTGTTGTGTGTGTGTGTGTCTATCTGTCTGTCTGTCTGTTTATACGATAACTCGAAAACGCTTGAATGGACTCAAGTCAGATTTAGTAGATAGGTACCATATGCTAATGACAGTAAGTGATTAGATTTTGGTTAGTGTGGCTTGCATATTAATAAAGTTGTGAAATATCATTTTTTTCATATAATTAATTCCGATGGAGACAGTAAAGACTGCACAAAATTTCATGTTACCTTTCAGAGATGACAATTTCAGAACATTATGATGATACTGTGAGTGTCATGTAAATTATCTACTCATTTGCATATTTGATGAACTTTTGTAATTGGTGATATAACCCTGAAATTCATACACCGAATTTGATGATACCTGCAAATAAGTGTTGATCTCATATATAATTGTACTGAGAAGCATTGGATAGTGTCAAGTTAATAAATAGCTCATTTGCATATTTAATGATGTTTTGTAATTAGTCTTATAACTCTAAAACAACTGCACCAAATTTGACGAAATCTGCTACAGATACCTATCCGGCAGTTATCTGACTTTGTTACTTAGCATTGAGTAGTTAATTTAGGATTCATTTGCATATTTAATGAACTTTGCATTAGTGATATAAGTCTGAAATTATGGCACCAAATTTGGTGCAACCTGCTACAGATATTTATCTGATAAATATGTAATTGTCTCGTGAACCTTTGACGTTGCCCTTATGTTATTCAGCGAATAATCTTTTTTTCATCTGTAGATGCAGGTTAGAAATGAATAGACGTATGCGGATAAGTAATATTTAGCAAATATGAGGGCCAGTCTCATAGTCAACTTGAAAATAATTCAGGAACTTTAGTAGATCAGATATGACGATCGAGAAAGTCGGTATCGAAATCAATCAACGACATCGTCGTCTAAAACAGTTAAAAGATGAAAACATACAAAAATTGAATGAGAAAGCTGATCAGTTGTTATTGTAATATCCATCTTTTGAACGGTCTTTAGCCTAATTTTTAAAATAACAAGCTTACGGAATTAATATCATAGTCAGGATATGACGGTAAAAAATTAAGTTGTCCTCTCGAAGATGCATGCAGAGCTCGGTCAGCTAACCTCGATACCAGGTCGCATCAGTCCTCAAATGGACGGTTCTGTAGCCTATATATCAGACGACCTCAAGAAACGGTATTCAGAGCTCGCCTATAGAGTTCTTAACATTTTATATACTTTCACGTCGTCTGACATGTCGCTAATCTCGTAATCAAAACCATGTGTCAATACCTCACAAAGATAAGGAATCGAGAATATCAATTTTTTTCTTTTACAAGTAGCTTAAATTTCAACACTTCACCTAACTCATCGGTCACACTTTCAAGCTCAAGGATGCATGTGTTGTTTTACTAGTACCGATTAAATTCTAAACTGCCGCAGGATCTTCCTAAATTTCTGTAATGATTTATAACAGCGTGCAACGATAAAATAAAACGAAGCATATTACTATTCAGTACAGATGATGTAATGCTCACCATAGTTTAGACTTCGACACTACGCGCATCGCTCCTAAGATTTATACTCTTTCTGTTTTCTCCTGAAGCCGCTATTTACAAACCTGTTGAATACAACATATTGTATGTTTTTGTTCTACAATATATCTTCTGTCTTGAGATGACAAACGGTCGAAAATAGAACAGTGTCAGATCGGTAAGTTGGGCTACGGACGAAATCGCTAAATGTTTACGTTTTGCCTCAAAAGGTTTGCCAGGCGCAAGTTTAATCAACAGACCACGGTAATCGCAGAATTATTATACAGTATAGTTTAATATTACACCCCTAAGGGATTACAAAAATTGAAAAACTACCGCTGAGTCATAGACTTGCATTATATTTATCAAGCCCTGCTGCATAGAACAAATATGTACAAGTATGGAGGAGGAGACAGGAATAACATGTTTACTGGTTGATAATTTTCATCAGTCAAAGTCACAACTTTAATATTCTTTCTAAATATTCTATTTGTATGTGGTATGACCGTTAGGACTAATTATAGAGTCTGCTTCGAATATGAATGACTTTTCGGAAACAAAATCATGATTATACAGTGGGTTCCAAGGGTTGATTAAATTCCATCCATTGAGGTTTTTAATCTGCCGTGATAAAAAGTTATTTTGTAAGGATTTTTAATCGGTTTTTCGAGCTTCACTTGGGAGCCTAGAATCTAGGTACTAGATTCACTTATGCATTAGTAAGTTATCTTAAAAACGAACATTTTAATGTTTTAATCTTCCTCTCTCACATTTAACAACACTTTAGACTATATCTTTCCTTCTCTCTTTCTTCCTGTTTGCTTCCAGAAGCTATCTGTTTCAACTTTCCCTGTATATATGTCCTGATTTACTAACCAATATTTTCCTATTTTTCAGCATTATTTATTTATTTATTTATTTATTTATTTATTTATTTATTTATTTATTTATTTATTTATTTATTTATTTATTTATTTATTTATTTATTTATTTATTTATTTATTTATTTATTATTTACATTTTTATTTTTGATTGACATGAGCCTGTCACGTAGATATGTACAAATTGCCGCATGCAGCGTCGGGTTCGCGCAGTGTTATTAGCGTAAGCAGCGTAGATTTAATGGATTGTGTCGGTAGATGTGCCATCAACAAGTAAGTACTGCTATGAATTTTATCTTAATTTAATCTTTTCATCAGGTCTGTAAGTAAAAGATAAATAGTGTTCATCCTCTTATGTATTACGGGCCGTCATCATTTGTATCAAGAAAAATAAAGAGTTTGACTTTATTCACACATCAGACAGAACTCTAAATTGTATATTAATTTTTCTTCAAATATTGCAGTGCAAAAGTTCAAACACGACTGATATGCCATAAAATCGAAAATTGAGAAAAGTAGCAACTCTTACATCATAACTGATGTCCTCTCCAACTTTATGATATATGTATTTTGATTGAATTACTCCCTACTCCTCGTGGGAGACTCATTGGAATTATTGAACTTCCCCTTTGTTACATTATGCACTTATGTTGCAGTCTCTGTGGAATATTTTACTTATTTGATACACAAGGACAAGCATTTTAAATAAACTACCATGCCCCGAGACAGATATAGTGCTAATAATCATGGCGATCAACTGCGGTTACAACCGTTTCGGAATGGGTAAGACGTTTATTTTGTTTACAAACAGTGTCCAAGTTGTTTGTAGGACAATTAATGTTAGTGCCTCTTACAAACGTTGTGGATAATATGACTAACTACAATTGTCATTTTAAAATCACATTTAATCATTTTAATTGAAATTGAATTTTTGAAGAGCAGGCTTTTGTCGATCAAGTGGCAATCAATTGACACTAAATTTTAAATTGAAAATGGGAGATTTATGTTGCATGCTAAATTGCATTAAAAGAACGTTTTACCGTTAGCCAGCAAATGATATTTATGTTTGCTGCATTTCAATCCGCGATAACGTGTAAGTAAAATATTACAACAGATACTTTGTACCTCCACATTTTCCCAAACATTATATGAACTTCCGGATATACTTAATTACTTTTTGAATCTGTTGATATTCTGGGAAGGCTAAATACCAATTCTTTTCTAACTAACAACTCTTAGATCCCTGTATAAAAGAATACCGTCAGCTACTATGACAGCCGAAGTATACGATTTGCCGATCAACAGTAGAAACCTACAACCAAACCAGTGTGTCGAGAATATGCAGAACGATTTACATCCATATGCAATCCTTATCGATGACTTAAACGACAATTTGGTAAACCAAGAGTTCGATAGAATAATTTTAACTCCTAGGTACGTTTGACGTCTGTTTTGTAATATTCAATTGCACCGAAGCTTAGACAAATATTTTCGCCGGGACAGGCATTATTCCTTTACGCTAGTTGTCGGTAGAGAAACAATCCGAATAAAGAGACTGAAGTAAATAAAAAAATACTAGTTAATGCAAAATGGAAAAAAGCCGAGGTATTAAATGCAAGAGAAACACTCTATTCACAATTAAGCATTTTACATGAGGTAAGCGAGCAGTCAGAAAATGAGAACGATTTTAACGCCCGTTACTGTCGACTGTCTCTACACAATACAAAGAAGGTCAAGTCGTTTCGAATAAATATAACTTTTCATATAATTGTCTTTACTAAGTTTATTATCCTTACCAAATTTAGTATCTTCTTCTGCATAATATTTAGCATACTGATTGACTTTTATCTTTCTATAGAAAATGATGGCAAACTGTCGATCAGTGAAGTTGCGTCCGTTAAAGCCTGTCCCTCGACGGAGCTTTTCCGAAAACTCAGACAGAAAGGATGTATTTCACAGACAAATGTCCGTCTTCTTGGGATTATATTTCGCAAAATAAACAGAATGGATTTGTTAGAAAAGATAAAAGATTATGAATCAAGATTGTAAAACCAAGGTAAAACAACGTGTGTTTGTATTTTAAATCTATAATCTTCATATCTCTTTAAATTTAATCCAATTATTTTCATTTGTGTTTTGTTTTGTGTTTTTTACAATTAACATTATTTCCTACAGACCACAAATCAACGAACAAGCTAATTATTTGTGTGCACTGATTATTCGATTGACAATGTTACCGTCACATGGGCTTATCAATCCTTCCGTTACTGTGATATTGTTTCTTAAATTTGATACGTTGTGTTAACTTGCTTTTCATTACACACTAGAACTTGTTGAATAGGATTTTTAGGTGTCGTTATAAATAGTGTTAGGGGGTAAATATCCGGATGGTAAATGGTTGGTCGAAATTAGCTGGGGGTGGGGGTTAAATGTCTGATAGTGATTGTCCAGAGGGAATCAATCTAGGCGGTCCTAGAATCCCATGCACTGGTCTATATAAGTCTTGTGCGGACATCAATGTCTTATCTATATCATAATCAAAAGAAAAAAACTGGTGTCATGTTGTAACCTACAGATTAACGTCTATTGATCAAATGTGAATTTTCTGATATATATTTTACCTTATCACATTGTCTTGTTAGTTTTATGAAAATCAGCGCTGTCGATTTCGATTTCCCCAGATACACTGTCGACATGAGACACACAAGTTTGCGTGATACTAGAGCAGTGACCTCATAAAAAGTGTCTTGCCTCAATAAACTAATTATCAGTAGAGGCTTTAATGAATAGAAGTGGTATCTAGTATTTCAATTGTTAACACTGGCTGCCAACCCTTGGCAGGGTCTGTGCTGTTTTATACAAGCAGAATTTCTGACTGAATAAAGCAAGCTTAATCAACAGTAAAGTGGCAACGGGTGTAAGTGACTGCTTATAATTCTGCTACAGAAAATTACTCTTTTTATTACTGACCACTAGGTTTAAGCAGATGAAATTATTATTCAGTCGTATTAATTTGATAATATTCACTTAAATGAGAAATTGAACATATTGTATTTGTTTCCATTAACTACAATATTTGTATGCGCATGAAATCTTCTGGTGTATAACTATAAGCTATCTACTTACCTCTAAGAGCATTTTTGAAAACGACGTACATTTTGCGACAAAGGAAGTAGTTCCAGGGTGTCAAATGACAGAGAGCTGTACGAGGAAATATATTTTAACTGGGTACTCAAGGGACAGTCAAATATATCACTTAAGTCGGTAAAATCACTCTTCAGACCAAACAAAAAAAAACAAAAAAAAACGCGTTAAATAATAATGCAGCATTTTATTTCTTAAACTTGCATGTACTGAATCCAGGTGTGAGATTCATCACTATAGTTATTATCATGAAGAAGGTAGTTATGGTTCCAGATAGTATAATTTTATGTTTGTTTTGCTAGTGTATATTTCTTGTAAACATGGTATGGTGTTATATTCGTTATCCAACAATATATATCGGCACTAAATACCGAAAACAAAAAACATTTGATTAAAAATTTAAGTGTTTAAGTTTACAGAAAAATGAAAACTTTTGAGTCAGACTTAGCCATGTATGTAGAGGAACCAATTCTCTGATAGTTTGAATCCATTTACTGTGCTAGTGTTAGCAACCATATTTGTCATATTGACCTTTTAACTTTATTCAAATGCAATGTATGTTTGTCTCTTAACTATTTGTGACATACAGGCTGTTTTTATTTGCAGAAAATTATGAAAATGTGACTAACTGTCAATTCGTTTTAAAGCAAATATATTTTATTGCTATTATATTACAAACGATGAAAGTAAGGCGTAAAAAGTAAAAGACGCAATTTTCTCTAACAGAGACGTCGTGCTCGTTCAAAGCTGCCGTGTCGTAAATGTGGCGTCATTATTTTGACGTCTCGACAATCAGATCACTTTATTTTTGCCAACACATATTTGTATAATATAATAGCAACTGACCTGTTGGTGCGCTATTTGAGTACTGTACTTCATGAGCTGGAAGCCAACAAGTAGTTTTTAACAAAATTGCGTTTGTAGATGTGTATGTTTGCACAGGTAATCCTCATATGTAGCAATAAAATATATCTCTCCAATTCTCTGTTTTTACGCTTCTATTTTTTCGGCACGACCACTCACAAAAATGTTATCCTTTCAAATTTTTATCTTTTAAAATTGATAGTCTTAAGCCATAATTTTTTTTTTTAAGATTTCATTTGGCGGGTACACTTTTACAGCATTCTAGGGAATGAATGCTGACGTCTATTCATCGGTTAGCATATGAGATAATTTGTTGAGAAGACAAAAGAAGTGAAAATTCATTATTGTGATGGCTATATACCTTGTACTCTTCCGTCCTGCCTATATGATACACATAGAAACAATGCTGGAAACGTGTTCTTTGAACGTGTTGTCATCTCACCACAAAAAGAGACAAACACTCAAACAAAATAGGTTTGCATACGATCCCAAGGAAATTCGGATGTGGAAAATTAAACGCACAGAAAATAAGATGTTTTAGTCTTTGAAACTGCAGGAATTACTTCGTTTATCTGATATTATATTATAGCTTTGTCAATACCAGTGAATTTTGTGACGTCATACCCATACATTATTACTGATAATGTATTCCATTATTCAGCATGTCGGCCCCACAGCGAGCAAGTTTTGTTTTGGAAAACGAAAAAAGGACTGCGCATTTAAAAGGAGGGGAAGTATCGGATAAACCATGTAATACACAAAACCATAAATCTTGATAATGGTGCACAATATTGATAATAATGTTTTACTGAACGATTTATCACATTTTTTGAGTCCTCACGCACGCATTTGTCGTCTGTCTGGCTGGCGCTCAGCATGCAGTCCCCGTCCGATACGCTGGTTGTACTACCACGTTTGTTGACAACATGGTTTGCTTCGTTGCCGTATAGGTGAAACAGAACTCAGTACGTTTGCAAACTCCTAGTGGGTTTGACACATGGCATATTATGTATGTCAGTGGCATTGTAAACGATGCAGGCATGAAAGGCTACTCGAACCAGCCGTAAACGGGCCAACAACGGCAGCTTGCTGTCATCAACCTTGACCGGAAGTGTCTACGGATATACAACAGAGCCATTCAAAGTCTCTGTCCAAGGTCAGCTACTACCAACAATCATGACGACCGTTGACTCTCCGTTGATCTAACATCTCGGCCACCTAATTCTGATGCACTAACTGTAATCGGAGACAACTTTCATTCATCGTTTTTTTCTCCATGTCTGTGATTTTACCTTGCCTTGTTCTCGATATCGCGACGGTACCGAAACCCTCCAGTATGTTTGTCAACTGTACCTTTCAAGCACCCGTTTACGTCAAGTTCTGTTGTTCGCCGAAATAAAATAGCTCTTCTCAAGAAGCCATCGAAAATTAAATTTATAGACACAATTATTATTGAAATATAAACACTTGAATAACAATGTTGAACTCTGTTGATATCGTTTGCAATGAATGCTGTACTACTAGCGACATAATAATGATCGTACTGATCAGCTGATACCATGGCATGCAGCTCGCTGATCATGCTGATGAACATTCCGTTTTCTTTATCTCTGGCATTTCACCGTGTCGGCTTTTTGAATGGCATGATATTTAAAGGTGATGTTTCAAGTTCGATATAGACGGTAGGGATGCAGTTACGTTTCATTTCCTTCGAAAATACATCGTTTTTCAATTCAAAATGAACCGTGAAAGTGCTGGTCATTTTTTGTGCTGAACGTGCGTGTTCAGTGCAGTGCACTGTGCAGTGTGGATTCAGGGCCGATCATGCTGGACGACGCTCACTGGCTTCAAACTCAGTTTAAATTTCCTTTTTTATTCGTTTTCTACAACTACAAATTCACTGGCATTGCCAAAACTATAAAATAATAGCAATAATGCACCCCTCCCGGCCCATAATGGACTCAAGCAAACTTTGCACTCCATAATGTACTCGGCTTCGCCTCGTACATTATATCGTGCAAAGTTTGCTTTCGTCCATTATGGGCCGGGAGGGGGTGCATTATTGCTTAATATCGTGCACAATATTGATAATAATGTCTTACTGTACGATTTATCACATTTTTGAGTCCTCGCGCACGCATTTGTCGTCTGTCTGGCTGGCGCTCAGCATACGCTGGTTGTATTACTACGTTTGTTTACAACATGGTTCGCTTCGTTGCCGCATAGGTGAAACAGAACTCAGTACGTTTGCAAACTCCTAGACGAGGTTTGACACATGGCATATTATGCATGTCAGTGGCCATGTAAACGATGCAAGCGTGAAAGGCTACTCTAACCAGCCGTAAACGAGCCAACAACGGCAGCTTGCTGTCATCATGGATGTAAAAACCCGGAAGTGTCTACGGACATACTACGGAGCCATTCAAAGTCTCGGTCCAAGGTCAGCTACTACCAACAATCATGACGACCGTGGACTCTCCGTTGATCTAACATCTCGGCCACCTAATTCTGATGCAATGACTGTAATCGGAGACAACTTTCATTCATCGTTTTTTCTCCATGTCTGTGATTTTACCTTGCCTTGTTCTCGATATCGCAACGGTACCGAAACCCTCCAGTATGTTTGTCAACTGTACCTTTCAAGCACCCGTTTACGTCAAGTTCTGTCGTTCGCCGAAATAAAATAGCTCTTCTCAAGAAGCCATCGAAAATTAAATTTATAGACACAATTATTATTGAAATATAAACATTTGAATAACAATGTTGAACTCTGTTGATATCGTTAGCAATGAACAGTCCGGGTTATGTCCATAGAGAGGATAGTAGGGAAGAGCCAATGGCGTACCGTATATGTAATGAAATTAAGGCAAGAACCAATCTGTATACGTTGGTTACGTTGGTTCACTTCGTTCAGATCGCGATATGACCTGACAGATCCACCGATCGAGTGAGACTGTTGGCTACCCGGAAGTATCTTAGCTCCAGTCGATTGGCGACGTTCTACCGTGTTAAAAATTGTAAGATTTCTTCAGGAATAGTTTTCTGAGTTTCTAAACCCTTGACCATATTCGACAAAGAGTTATTGGACGTTTTTCGTTCTCTTTTCCAGCTTTTGGTTAACTTCTCGGCGATTGATCCGGCGCGCGTTTTCTGAGCGAAGGGTCAATCGTACCGGGCAACGCATGGTGATCGAAAAAATCGTGCTCCATCGTGCTCCGATGACCGACTAAAACAGTTGACCCATCTTTGCAAAGCTTGAAAAATTCTCCATACTGCAGATGGCAAGGTTAAATTGAAATTTGACCAAAAATAGGCGATATTTGGCGACAAATAACTTACTGTAGATTTACAAGGGTCAAATGCTGATTTCTAGGAGCCGTACCCGGCCAAGAAATTCATCCATAAGTAATTTTCAATGTACTAACCACTTGTGTCGGTCACCATCTCGGCCGCACTGAACATTGTGCGTAACGTCTACATCTAAAAACTACCCAGTGCTAAAAATAAGGGCGAAATCAAGCCGAAAAGTTCCAAACTCGTTGCAATGTACGAGCTAAGGTTTGCAAGGTAAATTATTCATGACGTTGCGGGCGCAGGTTCGCTGATTGGTCAATCGTAATATCCTCTCTATGGACATAACCCGGACTGATGAATGCTGTACTACTAGCGACGTAATGATGATCGTATTGATCAGCTGATACCATGCAGCTCGCTGATCATACTGATGTCGATGCATGAACATTCCGTTTTCTCCATCTCTGGCATTTCACCGTGTCGACTTTTTGAATGGCATGATAATTAAAGGTGATGTTTCAAGTTTGATATAGACGGTAGGGATGCAGTTACTTTTCATTTCCTTCGAAAATACATCGTTTTTCAATTCAAAATGAACCGTGAAAGTGCTGGTCATTTTTTGTGCTGAACGTGTGTGTTCAGTGCAGTGCACTGTGCAGTGTGGAGTCAGAGCCGATCATGCTGGACGACGCTCACTGGCTTAAAACTCAGTTTAAATTTCCTTTTTTATTCGTTTTCTACAACTACAAATTCACTGGCATTGCCAAAACTATAAAATAATAGCAATAATGCACCCCTCCCGGCCCATAATGGACTCAAGCAAACTTTGCACTCCATAATGTACTCGGCTTCGCCTCGTACATTATGTCGTGCAAAGTTTGCTTTCGTCCATTATGGGCCGGGAGGGGGTGCATTATTGCTTAAATCAATCGATCCATCTCTGCAACTTCTGTCAGTTTTACATGCATATTTGGTTATACAGTAATGTTTTTCGCCGCAAACATTTATTTCATCGTCAATTCGTTTTTCCAGGAAATGAAACAAATATCACTGTATGATATTTTTTTCAATTGCCAGTATACACGTCTTCACCATGTTTTCAGGGAGCCTGCAAAATTGCTGTCAATATGATAAAACTAAGCACACAATTGGCAATGTTCAGCATTTTCTACAAGAAATCTAATCGTGATGTTGGTAAATGTTTGTGACGCTGAGGTAAACAGGCCGTGATAATTAAGTGGGAACACAGCAAGCCATATCTCTGCACAAAGACAATTAACAGTTATTAATAAATGTTTGTATACTCTTTGATTCACAAAAAGCAGCATAGACACAACAGATTCTCTCACAGCCCCTTCGTTCGCTTCGCAGGTATGCGCCCTCAGCGATCTTTCTGACAAGCGCAGCTCACCGAGCCAGCCGTGATATAGCGTAGCTATAGTACGGCTGACTCGGTGTAATGTTGAAACATTTTATAAGTGTTTCAACTAGAAAGACTGAGAAATTCTACTGTGCAGTCCCGGTTTCTTTGATTTGGCCAGGCGGATGATCAAAGGGACCAACAATACCTCTCACGATGACGTAACTACCCAATATCGCATATTCCTTGCATCCAATCAGCATTCGTGTCATTGTGATGAGTCAGACACTCAACTTGTTCTCGTGTCAGCGGCAGCACAAATGACACTAGAGCTGATACGACACAGGAACAGACGATATTTGGTAATAACCTCTAAACATATTTCGTCTCGAAACGCTCATAAATGGATCACAAATTAACATTGTGTACACAACAAAGCGATGGACGCCATTCGGTATTGTCGCCACTCGCACTCACAACAAATCACAAGAAAAAACCTACAAACATATTTGCGATCTGTGAGGCTGCCTCCCCTTTCCAAGAGTCTGCTAGAAAGAGATACAATTAATGCTACTTTAATCAGACCTTAATGCTCTGCATTTGTCATGGAGTGTTGTATATCGCATCGGCTTTTTAGTAGGGAAGGAAAAACACAACGACTGATGAGTAAAGTGCCCTGTAAAGATGAAAGCTCTGAAATAAAATTGAAGCTATAATTTTGAATATCATAAAAATACTTTGAATAATTGGAATTAAAATATTTGAAGGATGAAATGGTGTACAGGATCAACTTCAGAATATCAACACCTATATATATGTATGTAGCCGTCAAGGATATAAGAAAACGTGAAAAAATACCTTAAAAGAGGTAAATTATCACGCTCAGCTAATAAATGTGTATGTCAGCCCAAAACGTAAGAAGTGTGTATTTATTTTTTTATTTTTTATTTATTTATTTATCAATCGCAGGCGAACATCCAATTACAGGATGAGGTACACATAATCGACTACCCGATTGAGCAATTAAAAACAAAGTGCCTGGCTCAAGGGCACAACACCATACTGGAGTCTCTAACTCACCATCCTCCGACAGTAACGAACAGTCCTGCACCCTAACCACTGCTCCACCGTGTAAAACACAATAAACACAATAATATACATAAAGCGTTTCAAAAGCGTCCTGAGACTTGTTGATGTTGTACTTCTGGAAAGACATTGATGACATGTGAGAATGACGAGAGTGAAACGGACTTCATATGATAGCCTAGATGAGAGTACATTCAGTTGTTGTGCATATTCTTTGAAAGGCCCTTGTTGGCACCAGATTGTCTCATCAGAAAATTTACCCACCAGATTACAATTTCAATGGAAAACAAAAGGCTATCATACCTCCATGATCTTCTTACAGACTAGAACAAAGGCGATTCCAGGGATGGCAAACAGTGCCTTTAAATGAAAATCGAACATATTAAAGTGGAGTCAAAAATGAAGACGCACATTACATGTGATGTATCAACCGTTTTTGGATCTTTATAAGTTTATATACATAAACTTATAAAGATCCAAAAACGGTTGATACATTACAGGTCGTAAATACTTATCGTAAATTACAATTTACAACTGTTACAACTTTCAGACACTTTTGTTAAGATGAAGGGAAATTTGTCAGCGTCAAAATATTTCATCTCAGTTTTTGCGAATAAACTTCGATTGTTTATGATCAATGCATTTACTGCTCTATATTTGAGTCGAGAACATTTGTATTGCCTCCAACTAGTTACATAATCACGAACACGAAAATAAAATTACAAATGTCTGACGGTCATTCTAATTTATTGGAATTTTACCTCAGTCCTATAGAACAATTTTAAGAATTCTCTCACAGTTCTGCGCTGTAGTGACATAGTACAAATGTATGTAAGTTGATATATAAAATTTCGCGGAAACAACCCTATAGCTACATGCACATTTCCCTGGCATAAAAATACTCTGCGATAGACCTGAGTTAGATCGCCCTCTTCAGGCTACTGAATCAAGAAGTGTCGCATCACTCAGTTGTAGAGTCTATAACTATGACTTTTTATGGCTCGTAATGATACTACTTCCTTCGTAAAATAGTTGATAGAGTAAGTAATACTAAATGCCATGTACATCAGAGCAAGGCATACTTAGGCGCTTTACAAAAATTCTCTGTTTGCCATCCGCGAGCTGGCAGGTTTTCAGAGAAAATTAAGAAAGAAAGGCAATGTTAACACTAATACAAATAAAGTTATTATTTTCCAAAAGAAACCAAATAAAAATTAAGCGTATGTTAACACACTTGCTTTTTTGTTCGTGTTTGTTTTTTTACTTGACTGGCTAGTAGTGTTTCATAAATCCAATGACGGCAAACAAAGAATTTTCTTTGAATGGCCTTACTTAAAAAACGACGATGGAATCTTTAAATAAACCCATTACAGTGGTTATTTTGCACACTGCAAGAGAACCCGAAAAGGCTCGTTCTCGATTAGTCGTGAAATATGCTATTTCACTGGTTCCCATGCAAAAGTACGGACACGGTTTTCACTTGTTAACTTTCTACATTGTCTACGGATATGTTGAAATACACAATATACACACCTGTTGTAGCTGAGAATGGCATTACAGTTTGTATTTATTCTGTTCACTTTATTGGCATACATACATAATGTTTAAATATTCTGCGACATTAAAAATTGTTTTTACCTTTCTGGTGTTTACTTATTTTACCACAACATTGTGTCACTTTTGATACGTTCTGCATCCGATAATGGGATACTCTGGCTCCGAAACACGCCTCCTTCAAATATTGTTCCGTGACGGTTAACTAAAATCCTTAAAATTTGGCTAATTAATTTCTACAAACGGTGAAACCTACAGTAAAGTATGCAATACAGTCAGGTTCTAACACGAAAAACACGTGTTTTATTTTTTGTGTCTGGAACTAAGCTACTTGCTTCTTATTTTATAGTGTCAAATGCATGTATTCTTCAATAAATTGTGCCGATTTGAAAAAAAAAAACTAAAAATACAATAGTCTTCCGAAGTTCATGGATAACAGTATTTTTTGCGGCAGGACGATAGACGAAAGAGATCAGCAAGCTCGTCGAAACAGAACACCAACACTTCTTCACGTGGCAGAGCGTATATGTCGGTGTAAATTTCTTCATGATAGCTATATTCCATCGATCCTTATTATTTATTCTGTCAGTCGTTGGGGTCTGTTATTTTTAAGTAGAGTTTATAAAGTTTACATACGGTAACAAGAATCGTCAGACAACGCTGTATCAAATCTCAGAGCCTCAAAAATCGTTTGTTCATATATTAGATAAACATCGTGATAAAAAATAGTGTAATATAAATCAAATTTTTATGTGATATCGACTCACTTATAAAAGCCTTATAGTTTACACATACACATACAGGTTTGCATGTCATCTGCAATGTAAGTAAGTTGTTATATCTGATTGCAAACGTTGTCCATACAGCGCCACCTGTGGTGGAGGTCAAGCGGTCATCCTCAGGCTTAATCTCTTTTCCCTCAGATAGTCCTCCCTAGCAAAACTGCCATTTCTCCCACCCCCACCTTATCTGAGCTTTAAAATCACCCGCCTCATCCCCTTACCACCACAGTTGACTATATGTTGTGGATTACTTGAAGTATTTCACAATTACAATTCACTTTGTCACAGGTATGAGCAGCTAAGATATTGTAAGGGCAAACTTTTTGCTATAGTTTACTTGTCATCAATTTGTGGTCTGCATGATGAATTTCAGTAACAGTTTATCATTAAACGGTCATCTACTGTGCGGCCAACTTTATCCAGTCCGTACTTTCGTCAATGTTTGCAGCTGGCCAAGGCACTGCACCCGCACCAGTGATGTGGGGCTTTGACAAGAGTCATGGCGTTTGCAGGGGATTAAAAACATTAAAACACCAATTATCTCTCTTCGTTTTAATTTCTCTCGTAAAATTACATCCTCTAGTCATCGACACTAACTTGTATCTACTTTAAATCATAGCTTTTTGAAGTATTGATTTAACGACTAGCAGAAAATCCTATGATTTGACAATGGAAACAATGTTGTCAGTAAAACACACGTTATTCAGTTGGGTCAACGCACTTTATCACTCGCTTTACAAAATAGACAACACACATACCAGGGCTTGTTTGTGTTTCTGACGTCCATATCTTTGACACATCCGCTTGTCACGACATCTGTATCTTGTTGAATTTATTCATTCCGTCACATCTAATAATAACTCACCATCGTTTACTAGCCTACTTAAAAACTCTACGTAATTTCTATACCTGTGCAACAACAACACCAACCATATATGGCAAGCTGAGTCTCTGGATGTGTAGGGCGATTTATTGCGTCATGTCTATCAACGTTGTATGAGCAAAAATTTACATCGCCAAATTTATTAACACACACACACAGACACACACACACACACACACACACACACTCTCTCTCTCTCTCTCTCTCTCTCTCTCTGTCTCTGTCTCTGTCTCTCTGTCTCTCTGTCTCTCTCTCTCTCTCTCTCTCTCTCTCTGAGAAAAAAAGTTTTGGATTTTTTTTTAGAATTCAGGGTGTCGGTCTCTGTTGAACTGATAGAGGGACTGATGTGACCCTGCTTGACGACTTCAATTTTTTAAATTAAGTGTGGCTGAACGGTGATTAAAACTTACAAGATTCAACACTGTCTCCTATCCTACTTTGTCCGATTCAGCGGATATCTGGAATATGCCTAGCTTACTCACAAGGCGAGACATAAAATACTGAACAACCCTAAATATCACCACCATACTTTTTGGTTTGACGTTGTATACAAAGGTAGCACTGACAGATATAATTTATTGAGTGAACATGAGATTACTGCGTGTTCTTTCAGCGGAACTGGTGTTTAATAATTAAACTTTTTTCATGTTAGCCAAAACGTTTCACTCGTACGCACAGATGTCGTTTTGGTCTAAAATTAATTTTCGTTCCATCGAGAGTCGGCCATTTTGGACTAACTTTAATGTATGGCAGCAATGAAACATATCAAGCAGGGGAGATAACAACCAGGCATAAGTTCAGGTAACTTTAATAAGTAACCTGCTTGAGCAATCAACTACCAGCCTTGACAATTATATAAAAGACGACGATGATGTACCTAACAACCGATCCAAGTTAACGAAAAGTTCGGGGATTGTAGTTTTGTACTAGCGTATATCAGGCAGGTAACACTAACAGCGCAACGTCATCAAGCAGACCAAATCTTATGCACGTATGCTTATTTTCTTATTATATACAAACGACGATAACTATTTTTCGCACAATCTCTAGGACTGATACAAATTGTCCGATGTAGTTACATTTTGATACGTGTTCTGTTCGATAGCTTGTAGCATTACGTATTTCACAATTATACACCTTGGTGCTTCAAAATGGCCGGACATGCTACACACTGCAATATCTTCAACTTATCCATTCATGTGTTAACGCAAGGGTTATCTTAATGTACATATTATTCTACAGGACTTTTCAAATGCAACATTATTGAATAAATGTATTTTGATGCGATAAGCAATTTAAGAATACTTGTTTAGAGAGTAGTGGCATTCTCCAAAAGCTGCACACTACATATTGAGGTACATGTACGGCTTTACTAATACGATGAACGGCGCTTGCTGAGTCATGTGGCGTTGACGCCACTATGACTTTTTTTCCATGTTATGAGATCTCAACTTACTCAGTGTCTCCACAGTCCCTCTATCCACCAGAGGGACCGTGGTGTCCCGAAGTATTTGCGCCGAAGACACTCTCCTCAAATGCGCATATTTTCCGTCTTGTTGCTGTCGCTCTTCACAGTAGAGGCACAGTTAGTATGCGTTTTCGCGACAAAGGAACATTTGACCGCTAATGCTTAGGTACTGTATTGACTTGTCGACTAATGGGAGAATATGTCATAAAATGTGGCACGCAGATTTGGTTCTTTTGCTAAACAGCCTACCTGGAAAAAAAAGCGTGTTGGTAGATTTCTCTTCAGAGCTTTGCTGAAGGTAGGGGGCACGAATCTAGAACGCTGCTTACTTCATTTGTGTAAATCGGCGGGTTAATGGGTTACTGCCCCGTGTTGTAGAGATACATGTTTCATAGAACTGCTATTCTTTGCTTTTCGAAGCTTACGCTCGCGTCATTTGTGACGTCATTTAAGGTCAATCTACTATCTGTCATTTGGAAAGACTTAAAGTGAAAGTGCCATAGACTTCAAAGGTGTCTGTTTATTTGCAGTTTAACTTGATTTCGTTACTTCTACTCGACTATCACATAGTAATGATAATGCTCTTCTACAAACGCGAGGAGTCTTGTGCTCAGCGTTGGCATGTTGTAGGACTTTGTACTCATTCATAGTCTGTAAATTTCATACTCTTCAGAATGTATCAGAACGTGCAACGGCAGAATTTATCACTACAGTCATCTAAATCATAGACCTGAGTGTTCTCTACAGTCCATGTTTAAACTTTTAGCATTGAGTACAAGGTGAAATTTGACAGAGAGTTTTGTAAGTTGTGAATCAGCATACCGGTCATAGTATTGCGTCTTTGTGCGAAGCGCATGCAGGTTCACAGCTGTAAGTAAAGACAGTGTGTGAAGAAAATGACTGGTAATTCAGGAAATATTATCGATATCGCGTGATATCGCGTACGTTGACTGGTACTATATTTTTCCGTGTTTACATTATTTTGAGGATCAAAACTAACGTTGTCATTTCAAAATTAAAAATATTCGTTGTTGATTATTTGTGATTAAGCGACAAGAAATGTTGACCTTAAATAATTAGTCAGAACATCCAAGCCAGTAGACAGTGAACCACTTTGCCATTAACCATTGTCAGCGCTTTCCGATGGTTTGATCTTATACCTTTTCGGAGTTGTAATTTCAGTTCGTCAACAGTACAATGAGGGTTGCAAATCGGTACAGTCAACTAAAGTGATGTGCTACTTTGACGTTATCTGCAGTTTTCACCGTCTTTGTATATAGACTGGGACATATATGACCAGGTTTGTTCCACAGGATTGCTGTCCTTAAAATATAATTCAAGGTGAAATAACAGTCTGTTAGCTTGAAGGTTTGTTTGACTTTTCAAGAATGGAAAGAATTGTAACATAAACTTTTAACAAGAAAAAATATAGCTTCACAAAATGTCACTCGTTGTCGGAATTGACGAACGCCAATTATGACCACTGCCTGGCCTGAGACTGTCCACTGGGTGCTCGGCTTTTCTAGGGCTCACGCAACAAGGCAAGCCATCGATCCATACCATGATCTACGCAACAGTCTATTCATGTATATTTATCTAATTGTGCGATCATCTCAGTAAATGCGATAGTTTGAAGTTTATTCATTTAATTTCCTCTGTTTTGATATTTATATGTCTGTACAGAACAAACTTTGGCAAGTTTTTATTCGGCCCAAATTTTAACTGCAAGAGGACCTTAGTTTTTAAGTGAGGAAAAATGTATGTTTTAAATGTTTTAATTTGTTTAATCATTTTATAATTTGACAGAAGATAAAATTGGACATATCCGTTGCTTCTCATGTGTCGTAAAATATCGCAGAAATATTACAACGATCCACATTGGACCCAGGGAGCACCCTTGCGTTAAATTCGCGAAAAAACTAAAGCAATTGCTCCGCAGTTTTTAGGGCAGCGCAGATGGGTCAATACCGGAGCACTCCTAGGGGCATGTGGCACTTCATAGGTTTACAATTTATAGATGTTTGCGACAAGGTGTTTCCATGTTGCTAAACCTTTCACCTAAAAGCAATACTAATGCTTTATTTTAAAAGCAAATACGTCTTTTTGAAGTTGTTACTAGTCATGTGATATTTTTAATTGTCCAGTTGATTGTTTTTTGCTATTTTGTCAAGCTCGTCTACTGTCCATGGAACAGAGTATTTGTAAAAAGTTGACACCAGAATAAGAATTTTAACCAATAAAATGTTCTGAAGAAAAAATTACAAATAATTATTGCCTATTACTTAACATAAAACTCCGCACAATTTTAGAGTTATTTTCCAAGAACCTTGCTATTTTCTGTTTTCATCTTTCAAAAAATTCTAACATTAGATCGAAGCCATAATATATAATTTCTTGCTACAATTTGGTGTCTCATTGTACTTTTTGACTTATCAGCGGGTCATACATTATGTAAATAAAAATAAAACAACTCATATCATCTTCAGACGAACATGAAACTAATCGCTGAGAAAGTACAATTAATTTCAGGGTTTTTTGTTGTAGATACACTCTAGTGTCAATATACCAGAATAGATTATTCGTATTGGAAACGGGCACTGGTAGATGTATTCCTAAATCTTTGTTCTTCCGTTGGCGTTTCTTTGTCAATTACAAGTTCTCTTTTTTAGCCCTTTGTCTGTCATGGACAGTAAAGTCCATTAATCTGTTTGTTTAGAGGTGATAAAACGCACACCTTTTAAACTTCAAATGTAATATACTAGACAATGATGACATTGAAATCCTGCATACAAAAGAATTTGCGTGTAATACACGGGTATCGTATTTTTCTGACGCATCTCCAATAAAAACAAGGTGGCCTAGGAAAAGGGGCTTAGAGAAATCAAGATGTTCGTGCCAAAATTATTATCTCAATTATTGATCTTCTTTGCATTATACTGTGACGTTCGCTTCCCTTTAAGACAACTGGTAGGGAATGTTCAAATGTTAACATAATGTTAAATATTGTGACCTCATGAATATAGACAAATTCCATCTGGAGACTAATGAACACTTTAATAACATTAGCATGAATCTAGGTAATATGCTCAAACTGCTCGAAACAAAACAAAACAAAGCAGAATTGAAGCTTTTGATAGAAATAAAATTTGGTTTCCCATGTAGATTGTCGAGGCATCCTAAATCGCTTCATTCTATATACTCACACAGCACTTCGATACCTGTCGAAGAAGTGACAGTTACAGCATTTTCCGATTCAGGCGTTTGATTGGCTCAAAGCTTCGCAGTCCAGTCAACCCAAGGAGGAAGCTCACACAGCATATTACATCACAACAGTCAACCACACCGCAAGATTTGACCATTTCAACAACAAGGGGCATTATTTGTTCGGATAAGTCATTTGAGGGGGGGGTATCAAAATAAATGCAAAATTGGAAGTAGTCTCTCTGGAAATGACCAAAATTACTTTTGTATGAGCCCAGTCTGGTGGCTTAGCAACAGAAAACAGCAAGATCGTTACACGGATGACAAAAGTGCAAAATTTGTTACAGGGGTTCACATATGTGTGTAAATCAAAATTAGCTATTGCTCCAAAAATTGGGCCACTGGAAAGGCTCGATGACGTCATAAATTCAAAATGGCCGCCATTATATTGCTTAAAAATGGTAAAATACGGTTTATTCAGCCAGTTTTCAATATTTTTTTAAATAAACTGACACAAACATTCTCAATTATAAATAAAACATTAAACTGACGCAAATTAATTATTATGATGACGTCATCAATCCAAAATGGCCGACCAAATTCAAAATGTCCGCCTAACATTGTCTAAAAATGTTAAATCACTGTTAATTAAGCCTGTTTTTCAGCATTTTATCGCCTGAACTGAAATTAACACCCTAAATTACAGACAAAACATATAATTGATGCAAATTAATTATTGAGATGACGTCATAAAACCAAAATGGCAACCGAAAGTTACAAAATGGACGATTATGAAGTTTACTATGCTTGGTACAATAGCCCATTTACGTGACAAAATGATAGCATAAAAGTAATGTACAATTTGTATTAATATTCCATAAACTTAAAATAAAAGATAACTGTATCAAAACTTAGCCAATAAGTTCAACACAAGTTAAAAACTCTTATGAGATTATTGATTATTAAAAATGGTTTGTGTTTGAAAAATCGAATCGATATAAAGGAAATGAAGGCAACTTCACACACTGGTTCTACCTTTGCTTGTGATATGGTATAGTGAGTAGATCAATGTGGTTTGGTGATAAGGGAAAATGGTGAGAAACCAGTGAATCGATAGTGCTTTGACCCTCGTAAAGTGTCCTTCGTCCCTGAAATAACATTTATTTTGGTTATTCCTCCTAGCGGAGTTTCGGGCCAAAGTGGGGTCCCTTCTTCAGTCACTTGAATGGTTTTGTATTCCCACATGCTCAGTTTAATGGTAGCCATTGTTCATCAAAGAGAGATGCTAAAATCATTATGTTTTGGTCAGATTTTTGCGTGAATTGTTGCTCAGAGACCGTTCATTTGTACTCTCCTTGTGTTGAATTTTGCTTGAAGGGGGAAATATTGTATGTTTTTCTTCCTTTTATACGTTATTATAGAGTTTCTGGAAAACCATCGCTAGCGTTTAATCGCCCTTCATAATTTTCCAGATTCTTATCACATTGTTTGATTAGGCTGGTTTTGATGAGGTTGTGATGACCAGTATTTTGTTCATCATTACTCTTACTTTTGTTGATGAAGGATGGCTGACGTTTTGTTACATTCTTTTTTTATACAAGCTATGTCTTTCTTTTTGTAATCTCTTTGTTGAAGATTTTGCGTTGAGAAATTGACCTTTTTATGAAGTCCATATTGTTGTTGCATGTACATGTCTGAGTAATTCACCTTCAATGAAGCATTTGAAAGTCGGTGGCAGATAAATATCGTCAGATGGTTTTGTATGGGTTTTAAAATCGAGCCGTCTCTCCCGATTGGGTCAAGGTATGTGATTTTGTTGATAGAATGTTCAATTATGAATTCCCAAGTTGAACGTAGAGTACAGGGTGTTGCACTCCTCGACAAATGTTCTGAATGTTAGAAGTTGATGTTCGATTCCTGTGTAAACCATGAACATGTCACCTTTTAAATTTCCATACGAATATTTGACCGGATTTGGGATTTAATATAACTTTCTCCGTTTCATGGTATGTGATATCAGCTATTTCTGGCGAGCCCAGGGGAATGGGGAAACTGTAAATCACCTCGTCAATGATCTTCTTGTCGCAGATCAATGATTTTGTATACAATATCCACTCTATAGTTAATGTTGCCAAGTGTAATAGTGAACATTTCGCAGCTGTCTATAACTTTCTTTAATGTCATTTATCTTATTCACAATTGCTATGCCTCATCCTTTATTGATAGGTTTCATTGAGATTTTTTGTTTTTAGACAGATTGTTCAGGGCAGTCTTTTCTGCAGAGTCATATGTTCTTTCTGATGTGGGTTGCGAATGGAATTTCCTCTATCGATCTAAGTTGCTTCGAGACAGTTTTACAATTTTTGGGTTTTCCGCGGTTAGTAGTGTCGAACATGGACTTATCTTCGAACAGATGTCTGATTGATTGATTGATTGTTTCTCATGATATCGCACAATCTCATGATGCGAATAAATTTGTTGATATCTCATACGACAATTTTTCTGTATAGGCACTCCGGAGTGGGAATAATTTCAAGCCTTTACTTAATGCTTTGATTAAGGTTTAATTTGCAAGATTGTTGATGAATCTGAGAATCTTTCTGAGTTCTTATCTTTGTTTAACCTTCCATTTCTGCTTATGTTCTTCCTGGTGTTTTTTTATGTTTTTAAGTTTTGGGTTTCCAAACAGCAAAACTCGTCTGGTCACGTTTTGTGCAGTTTCCTCTATCTTTAAATTCCTAACCAGTCTGGTAAGTGAATAACGAAAGGCAAAGACGCTTTTCATAAAATTCACGAAAGCTGCAAAAAAAGTAAAAGCTAGATTCAATAAGCAAAAAATAGTCTTCTTTTTGTTCATAAAACCCTGACCAAACGGTCTTTTTCAGGCTGGCACATCCTACAAAAAGAGAACTACTGTAGCACAAAACTATGTCACCACACCCGAAACATAAAAATCCAAGAAAATTCAAACGAAAAAGGCTTCTGAAACAAAGGAAGCAAAAGACTTAAATCACAAACATAAAACCTTTTTTCAGGGACCAAGGTCATATGACCAGGGTCAAGGCATGATTTATTCACCGGTTTCTCGCCATGTTTTTCATTATCATGAAATCACATCACTATTGATCTACTCACTATAACGTAACACTTTCAAAGGTAGAACCGATGGGTAAAGATGCCTTTATTTCCTTTATATTGGTTCAGTTTTTCAGACAGAGGTCATTGTTAAAAATAAATAATTTCATAATAGTTTGTAATTTGTGTTGAGCTTATTTGCTAAGTTTTAGTACATTTATCATTTATTTTGAGTTTATGGATTATCAAGACAAATTGCACATTACCTTTAAACTATTATTTTGTCACGTAAATTGGCTATTGTACTAAGCACAGTGAACTTCATAATAGGTCATTTTGTAATTTTCGGTCGCCATTTTGGTTTATGACGTCATCACAATAATGAATTTGTATCAATTATATGTTTTGTCTGTAATTTGGGGTGTTAATTTCAGTACAGGTGATAAAATGCTGGAAACAGGCTTAATTAACAGTATTTGAACATTTTCAGACGACAATATGGGGGATATTTGAATTTGGTCAGCCATTTTGGCTTTATGACGTCATCATAATAATTGATTTGTATCAATTTTATGTTTTATTTGTAATTTGGGATGTTTGTGTCGGTTTACTCAAAAAATATTGAAAACTACCTGAATTAGACGTATTTTACCATGTTTAAGCGTTATAATGGCGGCCATTTTGAATTTATGACGTCATCGAGCCTTTCCGGTGGCCCAAATTTTTTGGAGCAATAGCTAACATTGATCTACACATATATGCGAACATCTGTAGCAATTTGGCACTTTTGTCATCTGTGTAACGATATTTTTGTTAGGCCACCTGACTATTTGTATGAGCCCAGAAAGGTAGCTCAAGCTAGACGCGTTATAAGTTGTGACCGACGGCTCATTAGTTTTGATAGCTGCAATAATTGTAGCACACACTTTCAGTCGTGTTGACTGTGTAGCGGAGGCCCCGGCTGGCTCTCAGCCAACACGCCAGTAAAAGCCAAATGGTCCGTGGGCTACAGTTATTGGTGGAAAAAACATAATTTTGAATTCGGGAAGTAACTTGGGGTTTGTCTGAGGGAAGTCATAGTACGGAACATAGAAAGTCGCTTTCACCAAAATGTTTCACCTCGGTAACATTATATTCTTCTTGGTAAGTCAAATCTAAATAAGGGTAGACTGGAATAGTTTTTGAATAAGGCTTTCCAAAATCATACGCTAAATATAGATTAATACATACAGTTCATTCCCATGACATATGCAAAGGAACTATGAAAAGTATACAATAACAAATAAAAAAGTAAACAGCAATAGGCTCACTTTCTGAAAAAAAATCATCCAGATAGCGGAAGGGGGAATCGAAGATAGATAACAGAAAATATTGGAAAGCAATGGAATTATAAAATAACTGATACATTCGAAAGATTTACTATTCAGTTTCAAAACACACATCAAAACAACCAGCGAACAAAATTTAAGGGTTAGCGCCTCGCTTCATCATATAGACAACGAACGGTTGCCTAGCTACCTCCCTTACTACCATAATTAAAAATTGTGATTATTGCTGATATTTTCATCTAATTTGGTTTTCCATAATTTCGTCAGTGGTTTGTCTCTAACACCTCAGATTACATCGAAGATTCAGGGAAATGTATTGAAAGCTTCGCCATTATGTATGATTTGCGTTCGTATTCCTGCACCATATTTGTTGCTCTTGATGAAGCAGTCCCTCACCTCAAAATAGTGCGTGCGGTCACAACATTCATTCCGTTCAGAATACAGTTATTTTCGATGAAACAATGTGCAACGACGAACATTTTATTAAATAACCAACCTATTTCCTTTGCTTCCGATTATTTCCCTTGCTATGCATTAATCAGAAATGCTGGCCTTTCAAGTGTACAACTTCCTCACTGCTTGACAATTTATGTGTTATTGGTTTGTTTTCACTGCCAGGTTGTCAATATTTAAAATAAGTGTTTAATATGTATAAACTATATGTACCTGCGCCACTATATAAAGTCTTTGTTGGCATAACTTGAATTGAACTTTTTACCCCTACACAAGTTTTTTCATTCTTTTAAAAATCGTCTGCTGGTAGTCTGCGGAAAAAACTGGTTTCGGACAGCAAATTAACTGAAAGATCTAGTGTTTAGGGGTTGGAGTTTGCGGAGACCAACACAAGACAGACACACTGTAGGATGAATCTTTGAATGAACGAGAAAAGCCCGACTGAATTGCAACAGAACAAAACTAAATTATTTTTAGTCGAATCCCGAATTTGATATTGTAATTTCAAGAATTTAGACATGCATTCTTTCTGTCACCCAATATTAAAAGACCTTGTTATTTTTATTAACATATAAAAAAATCATGCAAATGGCCCAAGTCATGTGAAGCCTATTTGTCACTGGGCTGGTCTATTTGAAAAAGACTATGCACTTTGGTGGGGAAGTACAAGTCACTGCCTGAAGGGACTCTCATAAGAGTACAAAATTCTTTTTTTCATTTTTCTAAAACAGAGGATATACAAGTCGTCGGTATTTTAAAACTGTTAAATTAACACATTCAATCCATTAACCAAGGCATTTCTTTCTTTTGTTTTAAAATGAAGTCAATATCCACATCTCACGGTAAGGTGGTGGAGGCCACCCACAATGCAACGGTGTTGTGATGACATTTCGTGTTTGCCATTATGTACTACAGTAAGATTAACAACGTTGGAGAGGACAGGATTGAAGAGAGCAAGGCGTGTTAAGGTAAGATTTAACTCTATATTTTTTCTTCTACGGCTTTGCGCGCAGTCAAAATACTCTATGTTACTCTATGCGATGTTAAGGCGTGTTAAGGTAAGATTTGACTCGATTGTTTATCTACGGCTTTGCGCGCAGTCAAAGTACTCTATCAGGTGTGTTGACTCGATTTGACTCGATTTTGTATCTTTCTAGCGCACACTATATAAATTGCGACACGTTACGGTTTAGATTGGTGTTTAGATTTGGTATTGAAGTATTGAAATTCAACACTTAAAACTTAAACGTTGACGTTGCGGTTGACGTTACCTCGGCTTTTTGCGCGCAGTGAACAGGAGTTGAACGTTGAATGATAGCCAGAATCTTGCGTTTATATTTAAACACGTGACAGGAGAATGTCAATCTTTTTTTTTTTACCTTGCAGATCCGGTTTTGTATGACGCATAGCACCCGGTATGTCACCCGGTGAGTATATAAATAGATATATATTTTGTATATATAAATAGATTTGTAAGTAGGGTAGCACGTAGTAGGGTTCGAACACTGAACTTCTGCTTCTCCTCAGAAGCGTTATGCACTCTAACCGTCTACGCCACACTTTACGTCACGGAATATTTTCTACTTTTCTACTTTTAAACTTATACAACTGGAAAACATGGAAATAATTTCAACTGGAAAACATGGAAAGTATGTCATTTCTGTTTTTGATTCTGTCCGAATAGTCTGAAAAATCAGAAAAGTTTGTACATTAATTGATTATCCTTGTTTTGTACTTTTATTGCAGGCACTCTCTCCGACGACGCTGAATCGTGATTGTTCAGAAAGTGTATCTCAGCTTTTTGACGTCAATTTTGACCATGCTTTTCGAGTTTCAGTTTTTGCCGGAAGCGATGAGGTTTCGATTGTGAAAACACTCTTGGTTCGACCATAGCATAGAAAATCTTATTCGAAATTCATTTTAGCTAACAGCCAAAATAGCTTGTTTTTGTTTTGCTTTTCGATATGACAAAAACTTGCAATTAAAATAAAAATGTCATATTTATTGCAAGCAGACACAACTAAAACCTGGGTCACCCTTGCAACCGGTCGTGTTTCGTAGGCAGTACTGTTACAACCCGAGTGGGACTGTTAATTTGCAGTAATTGATACTTACGTAAAGTTGTCATACTGTTTTAACAATTTAAGTTGTTTCAAATCCGGAGTTACCATTTTGCGGTTTAGATTAGTCTATAGGCACTAAAGTGTTACCTAATTGAAGACGCGTCGTGGAAAAAAGCATGTCATTTTAAACATCAGCAGATTTTTCTTAGAATGAATTTATTTGATAATTTCACAGATGTACTAAAGATTGAATTTTCGCAGGGTACAGGATTGAGGTCTTTCGTCTTCAATGTACTCCGAGGAGGTTTAGCATTTTAGATAACGCATACAATATTAAAACGGTATTTCGTAAGTTACGGTACTGAAATAATTCAGGAGTGGTACATTGTCACACGGGTGGGGTAGAGTAACCGTGATTGCCAGTAATTTGAATATCTCCGTATTTTTTATGGCACCGGATAGGTGTTTGTCACTGACTCGGAGACGATACAGCGCACATGATACACTTTCTGTACAACCGTGACGACATTGAAGAACACGTTCGCGCCGAGATAACAAGTGCAACAAAGCACAACGTCACCGTAGAGGGAGCTCTTAAAGATTCCAGAGCAGTTACTGTCAAAACCTTTTTGCCGCTATACTGTTTTATTGCTTTACTTGTAACGAATAAATTGAAATTCATTAAACTGCCTAATAGTGTTACTTATCAGATTTGCAATTACTTGTACTACCGTAAAATGATAAAATAAAACGAAGGGTAAACATGATGTACAAAGTACACAGTTTGTAGCACACAATTTGTACAACCAAGTTGAAGCTCCAATTGCAACGCTATCTTACCTACCTGAGTTGTCCGTTCTCGGCGACAGTCTTTGTTTAGAATCACTATGTACAATCCTGTTTAATATACATATTGTATCTTTTTGTTCTATAAGCATGTTTACTATCATGAAATGAGAAACAGTCGAAAATAGAACAGTATCACATAAGTTACGACAATGTTATCACTTTTTAAAGAACCCTTTCGATGTTTTCTTACAATTATTATAAAGATAAGTGCTCTCATCTCATCTCTTATTCATTGACATAAGTCTGTTTATCCAAACAAACATGATAATGCTAAACTTCACAAACAATTCCAATCAATCAAAGTCCTGATGTTCTCACGCAATGACTCTAGAGATATTCTTATCTCGGCGCATACATGTAGATATGAACAAATTGTATTCGGGAAAATCCGTCGTATGCAACTATGTCAGTTTCAGTTATACATTATTATTGTAAAAGCAGGTCAATTTCTCCCCTTCTATTCAGTCCCATTACCGTGACTTTATACCTCTCTGTTCGGTCACGATTATCATTTTGACACATTGAGCATTGAGCATTATCCAACTTTTTACAAAGGTCGTTCTGATATTCGTAATAAATATCTAAGAAGTCAGTCAGTAATCTGTACGTTGCATTTTCAAGTACTTCCCATCTATCATTTACATAATGGAATGAGTGTTATTATACCTGTCAGAGAACTACGGTTCTACACCAATTATGTACAAACCAGTGCTTTATCGGCAGGATATCGCTGAAGAGATGTTCCCTAGCTAAGCCCTTTCATCGGACTGGAAAGCAACATAAAACTGCCAGTTAGACCTGTTTGACACACATCATTGTTTTTGCATTATAGTGAATTATCATATTTGACCATCGTTGTTAATAATTACAGAGGCCTCTTCAAAGGCCGTTGACAGCTGTAAAAGGAGAAGACAGTGTGAGGGCGCCCTTCCATAGGTATTGCGGTTTTGATCATTTAGGAAGGGAGGGAATATTGTTATCTAGATTTTCTTTGCAACTTCAAGCGGCAAACGAATATTTTATTTGCAATTTTCATATCCTAGAAATTTCCTACATAGTTTCATAATAATATGTACGATTTATGATCGACTCTGCCGATCAGTTACAAATTACAAGAATCTAATAACTTGAGGAACTTTAATACCGAGTCTTTGCTATGTTGCGCCGCTTTTATGACGTGGAATCAGTTGCTCTAAATAAAACACATATTTTAACCATCAATTTGCTGTCAAAACAACACAAATCCCTTGTTCCTAGGGACATACTTACAGGAGCAGGAGAGGCCTTTTTATATTGAATTGTATTTTTTGTTGCTATCGAACTCAACATTGACTATTAACATGACGTCAGCTGTGTTTGACAAATTCAATTTAGCCGACGAACACATTTGGAAATAAAGCTACTAACCAAATGCCCTCTCAAAAGATAATGTTCCATGGTTTTGTCCTTCGACATTATTTTCGTTTGATGTGTATGTTTGTAAAGGGGGTTCCCTTCCATCTTGCATTTGAAGTATTCCTACCAGAAAACTAGTCAAAGTGTGGCTTTGCTTGAAGAAAAAAACATAATGACAATTCCTAAACTACATGCGACACGGAAAAAACTTAATGATGAAAAAACAGTTTTGTATGAGTAAAGGCTGAGAGTGAAATTAACAGGTGAAATTTCCTGCAAAAGTAAAAAAGAAGAGCAGTATTTTGGATGTCTCCCGATCCTTCACTCACTAACTAATTTTGCATAATTTATTTCGAATGTTCTATGTTAACAATTTTCTATTTTCAGATTTTCTCTCTCTCTCTCTCTCTCTCTCTCTCTCTCTCTCTCTCTCTCTCTCTCTCTCTCTCTCTCTCTCTCTCTCTCTCTCTCTCTCTCTCTCTCTGATTAATTTTATTATTATTTTTTAAATTTTTGTTCACTTTAGTTTTGTATTATTTATGTTTATCACTTATTATTTTGTTTAATTTTGATTGACATGAGCCCGTCACGTATAAAAATGCCGCGTACAGCACTCGTCCCATTTGCGCAGCGTTTAGCGACCCGCGGTTAGATTTAATAAGTGGTGTGGTTGATGCACAACTAGCAAGTAAGTAAATTATGTTATTTATATAGCAAGCTTTTATTCTTTAAATATAAATTTGCCTTCTTTGATTATTTATCCCATCGCTATCAATGACATATATATATATATATATATATATATATATATATATATATATATATATATATATATATATATATATATATATATATAATGATCTTCTTAAATCTATCATTTTCTTTTCTTTGCTTATCACTTATGATTATTGAAATAGAAAAATGATTGTATTTTTATGATGGACAGGTATCCGAGGTCGAAAAATCAGAGTCTAATTTTTGCTTATGCTTTTCACAAAATGATTTCAAAAACACACTGCATTGAATACAAAGTTAAGGAACGATTGTAAGCAATGAAGTTTCACCAATGTTTCCTTCAAATATAATTTTGTGTGTGAGATAGAGGTCTTACGTTGAAAATCATAGTTTCCTTTACAGACACTGTATAATACTTACATTTAAGTCTGCATGCATGTGCTGGTATTTTTATTGTTTTTAATAGTGGCGTATGTCAAGCAGTGTTCTGACTCTCTAAAAAAACATGCCTCGGCACAGTCGTGAGACTCGGCAGGGTGCTTATCAACAACCAGCACAACCTACTCATCAACAACCAGTACAAACGACTCGCTCTGGGAGGTGAAAATTTATTTATTTTTTTTTTGGTGGTGTCAATGTGATAAATAATTTACTAACTTTTTGGAATCACATCGAAAGTTTAATCCGAACTTTTTTACATTTCGCTTGGCTCTGTCAAATTAAATATGCGGGAAATATCACAGCGAGCGGTAACCCAAGCCGTCTGAAGAATGAGATGACAAAAACTGGAGAGTAACATTCGAAATTTTTTTATTCTACATTGTTCAACAGCGAAAGCCGAGGGAACGATCAGCAAATGCAGGACCAAGAAAGTGAACTCAGGTTTATGTTAAGTGATATAGCAGACGGATTGGACAATAAAAACCTGAAGAGGTTGAAATTTCTACTCGGTAAATATCCATTGTGTCATTTATAACAGTATCTCACTGTATAAACTTTGCATGTTTGCAAAACACACTTGCAAACTGCGAGAGACCCTTAAGTATGCACAAAAAGTGTTATGCATATTTTCGAAAATACTCATCTCTACAATGATACTTACTCCCGCAGTCGTTGCATTACAGTCTTATCAACTTCCAGAGGTGTTCACTGGTGAATACTTCATATTTTATCCCAAATCAGCGTTCACACTTTCTTATTTGTTCCTTGATGTGACCATGAAATATTCACAACTGTATAGATCTCGTTTTGTTAACCAGCAGCAGAATTTCAAGGGGCAAGAAACCAGACTAATCTTGTTCTCGTTCAGGCAGAACAAAACAGAGTACATAAGTAACGTACAAAATGCGTGTACGTAGCGTCCAACCAATTTATTGAAAATTGAAAATTGAAATCACCTTCAAAATGCAATTTTCATTTGAATGAAATAACAACCAATTTTTAATATTCTTTTTAGCAGACAAAATTTTTATTTTACCGATTTTTTGGTACGGTTTTCGCGGCCAATCAATTCCCAAAAATATTAAACAGCCTTTTGGCATAGAAAGCAACATTTGAAATGTTTCAAATCGAAAATAATTTTTCATTTTTATCTTCGTTAAAAACAAAAAAAAAAGATTGACGGCCCGTTTTAAATAAAGCTTCTGCTATTTCATTATTAATGAAACATAATTCTGTTTCGCCTTCTTTATATTTTGAATCCGAAAAGCAATTTTCAGTAAACACAAATTAAGCTTTAATCAATTAATTCTGTTTCATTCATAAGATTTGAAGACACAAGTTCGGGTTTACTTTTATTGAACGTTCCTTGTTTCATATTTTGATTTTACTTCATTTTTGAAAAATGATGTTGCCATTCTCAACAAAGCATAAAAATAATAGTCTTCAACTTTATTCTATATATTATCTTAACATAACAAAAATGGTATTTCTTCCGATTTTTGTAAAATATAAAATATAGGATAATTTTGACATTTGAAGGAGAACAAAAATGACGAGAATCGAAACTCGTTAATACTAAATCATGTACAACTAATTTAAAATGAATTCGCTGTTCATTTTGTTACTTGCGAAAATTGAAAATGGTAAGTTTCAACCATTTTCAATTTTTTGAAAATGGTCGAAAAACGACTTACATGTTATTTCAATTTCTTTGCTGTTCCTGGCCCTCTACCGGCCAGTGGGCGAGCAGCGATGCGTGCGAGATTTCCGGCTCCGTCAACGCAAGAACTGCGGTAAATTTAAAATGGAGTTGTCTTCCTTAGTGTCTGAAGAGTTTATGCGGCAAATGGTTGTTTTTGAATGTAAAACACACCGCGAGATAGCATGTACTTTTAAAGACTTGTTTCCTGATCATAATCTGTCAGGATTAAACGAGAGATCAGTGCGCAGATTTTGTGAAATACATGACGACGCCACACGCCGAACAATGACCAATGATTAGTACAACATTTACTGTCAACATAACGAGCACTAGCAACGCTCAAAATATGCCCTAAAACAAAACTCCTTACAAGCGTCTAGAAACTCCGGTCGATGCTGGGTCATGTTAATTATAATATAACACCACACACCCGATCGCTCACTATAGTCAGTCAATAGGGTGGCTAACTCTCTGAACTCTCTCAATAACGAATCTGGCTTCTCCTCCTCGAGGACGAAGATGACTTCATCACACAACCAAGCGGAGGGGATACAAAACAAGCGAGCGACTGATGAAGGAACCCCATTTTTGGTTTCGAAACACCGTTAAGAGGAATCACTCAATCAACAAACCGGTTTACCGGGAACCCAGATCACATGACTAGGGTCAAAGCACTATCGATTCACCAGTGTCTCGCCATGTATTCCACACAAAATAAATGCAATGATCCTTTTATTCACCACATCGTAATACTAAACAATCTTGGTAGAGCCGATGTGTGGAGTAGTCCTAAGAGTATGGCGAGAGTGTCCGGCTTTGGCTACGCCGCCTCCCACGGCGTAGCCAAAGCCGGACACTCTCGCCATACTCGTAGGGCTAATGTGTGCATGTGGAGTTGCCCTAAATTTCCTTTATATCGTCTTCGGTGGCCAGTCTCCCGCAGCACATGCAGTAAGCACGGGAACAAGTATGCGTTGCGGAAACCGGAAGTCTCGTACGCATTGATGCTGCTCACCCACTGGCAGGTAGAGGGCCGGGAACAGCAATTCAAATGAGTCGTCTTTCGACCATTTTCAAAAAAATGAAAAAGGTTGAAACTTACAATTTTCAATTTTCAATTTCTAATTTTCGCACGCACCAAAGTAAAATTGCAAATTCCTCTTAAATCGGTAAGACATGATTTTATTTCAAAGAGTTTCCTTTCTCTTCATTTTGTTCTTCATCAAATACGTACAATGTCCCGTAATAAATTTTACGAATCTTGAAAATAGTACTATTTTTTTATTTTAAGATAAGGTAATATTTTGATAATGGTAATGATAATTTTCTTTTGTTGAAAATGAAAACATCATTTTAGGATACAAATTATAATATGAAAACAAGCAACTTTCCTTAAAAATAATCCAGAACACGTGATTTTGAAATTTAAGAAATAAAATAGAATTAATAGATTAAATTTCATTTTGTTTTCACTGATAATTGCATTTTGGATTCAAAATATGAACAAGGCGAAACAGAGTTATGTTTCATTAATAACCAAATAATAGAAGCTTTATTGAAATGGTCTGTCTATTGGTATTTTCAATTAAGATGAATATGAAAAATAAAATTCTATTTCAATCATTTAAATAACGCTTTTTGTGCTAAAATGCATTTTAATATTTTTGGGAATTGATTGGCCGCGAAAACCGTGCCAAAAAATCGGCAAAATAAAATTTTTTTCTGAAAAAACGAATATTAAAATATTGGTTGTTATTTCATTAAAATGAAAATAGCATTTTGAAGGTGATTTCAATTTTCAATTTTCAATAAATTGATTGGACGCTACGTACACGCATTCGTCAATCGTTTTTTTTTTTCAATGAAGATAAAAATGAAAAATAATTTTCGATTTGAAACATTTCAAATGTTGCTTTCTATGCTAAAAGGCTGTTTAATATTTTTGGGAATTGATTGGCCGCGAAAACCGTACCAAAAAATCGGTAAAATAAAACTTTTGTCTGCAAAAACGAATATTAAAATTTGGTTGTTATTTCATTAAAATGAAAATTGCATTTTGAAGATGATTTCAATTTTCAATTTTCAATAAATTGGTTGGACGCTACATACACGCATTGTACAACTGTGTTTTAAACATATTTTGGATTCTATTGAAAGGCTTTTCTTTGGATTTCTGTTGAACGGCTTTTTTTACAAAAAAAAGTGCAATAAAACTTTAAAAAATGATTCCTTCCTTCTACGCATGACGACATAACATCATGGTATTGCAATACGCCTGTTTTCCAACATTCGAATATTCAAAGCCGCTCCCCGCGCAAAGGCAGTTTTTAACGCACATAGTAAGAATTAGAGACAGCTTCATGTTCGATGATATTTCAAATATTCCAAGCATTTCTGATATTTCCATAACTTGATGTTTGTTACTGTGCAATTTGAAATTTAATATCTTTGTTTTTGCTACCGAATTCGACTCAAATCATCCTATGCAGCGTCCAGAAATCATCACGTGAGACGATAGAGTGTAGGTCGCTCCAGCGTACGCGTTACTAAACTTTGTTCTGCGTTAGCAACGAAAGAATGCGGTAGACACGGTTTGACCATGATCTGATGATGTACCTTATTCAATACGTTCTGTCGTTGATATTTCAATCTAAACGACAGTCTTATACTAATTTTCCTACACAGTTATTTGTCAACATCAAAGTTCGCATCACCATATAAGGCGCTTTAAATAAAATTCCTTGTTTGCCGTTCGCGTGCTGGTAGGTTTTCAGAGAAAATTAAGAAAACAAACATGATGTTAACAGTATCACAAATAATTTTTTTTTCAAAAGAAACCGTATAAAAAATGAGCTTATGTTAATACACTTCCAGTTTTAGTCTGTGTTCTGTTTTCTCTTGCTGGCTGGTAGGTTTTTCAAACATCAAAGGACGGCAAACAAAGAATTTTGAATGGCCTAAGCTGATTTTTTATTAATTCAGAGCAACAGAGTGTGCCCGATTGTGTACAGACGAAGGGTCAAATCCTATATCAAGTTTGGTAGGGTCTGTTACCGTGAGGTGCTAGAGATTTGCAAGATAGTTTTGAAATGCATGCAATTGCAAATGGAAAATACAGCATTGTTTACTCGAAAGATTTGCTGCGCAGCATAGTCGGCTTGTGCTTGGTCAAGATATTTTTCGAAATGGATGCTACCCATGGTTTTAGTAGAAGATTTTGAAAATCACAAACGACTATATCATTTTATTTTCTTCTTTCATGTATAGTTTCGTCAAAACGGGTGAGAGATGAGATCGAATCAGCTGAAGATTTATTTGACTACTTGATCGAAAGAGGGTTAATCACTTCTACAAATTTGAAGTTATTACAGCGTAGTTTATCCAAGCTTGGCAAAACCAATCTCAACAAGAAGATTACTACTTTTTTAAACAGACAAACTAGCGGTACTGATGTCCTTTAGGTAGACTATCTACGTTTGTTAAATGTAAGCTATTACATCTTTTTCGAGTTATAAGACGTAATAATTGTGTTTTTTATCGGCTGTCCTTTTTACAAACTTGTAAGAAAATCTGGGAGGGAAGTTTTCACAGAACTCATCACTCCCTACAAGAACCACCCTACCAATCTAATTTGTGGTTTTTAGCTGTAAAATCATGATAACATCATTCTCAGAGGAAAAAGAGCTGAGATCGTTTAGCCATATTTGTTTTCCGCTTGGTATGTGTTTTAGTGTAGTTTTTATTATCATTGTTAGCAAAACAATATAGGGATGTAAATAGTTTACCTTCGTCTTTACTTCGTAATGTCTTTAAATATGTATGGCTGGCAAACACCAGGGACTCTGCCTAAACGTAAACAGGTTTTAAACTTATTGACTTGGAAGTTTGACTATACTCTCATAAAATATTATAGATTGGTCAACAGCAAAATGGCCAATTGCGAGGTTTTCTTTAACAAATATTGACAAATGTTAAACTAGTGTGCTTGATACAAAATATTGGTACTTTTAAAAAAGTTATCATCAAAATTTCTGGACTCTGAAGATTTAGATTTTAGGTTGGTTTCTTACATATTTGTTAAAATACGGATTGTTTTACTTGCTCGTATTTTAGTAGGAATAAAAGGCTCTGCGCAGCCGCTGACACGTTTATTATAAGGTTGGAGGACTTGAAGACAGTAATATTAACGTGCTCTGTTGTGCCTCGTCCTTTTTATTTTTGTTTTACTGACGTACTGACCTATTTATAAAAGTTAATTGTAAGCCGCCAAGCATGTTAATTTGACGGGCGGTCTTACAGCAGAAACCTTTCAGTGAACGTGAATGGTCGCTCTTTATTCATTCAACAAATTAATAAACAGAAGTGAGGTTATCTTATGTCGATCGCTGTTTATCAAATATCGATATATAAGTCATCTTACCTCAGGAGTGATAATAATCATATGCAAAACATAAATCCCATAACTATCCTACATCGAAATAGTACTGCGTTGAACTTGTCAGTTCTGAGTAGCTACAAATCACTTACACTGTTTAAAGGCCCATGAGCTGCAACTCTGCGTAATTAGTCCAACCTCAAAGTACCTCCAAATTCCTCAGATATTCTGCGATAGCAATCTGCAAATCGAACTATATAGTCATTAACTATGCCTCAACAACGTTTGCATTGTGGCAGGATAGGCCGGGCAAGAATTGAACAGATTGTTATTCATTTTAAATTTCCCGCCGTTTTCAAAATCATGACATGTTATGTGAAAAACAGAGAATATTTTATCAAAGTGCAGTGAATCCCTTTCCCGTTCTTTCAGTGGGTTGGACCATGTTGTATTTGTGAAGATTTAAATGTGTACATTGCTGTTTATCATGTAGTTGTATGGAGGCGGCCGTTTATTATTTGTCTTACTGAGACCTGCTCATGCAGTCCCACTCTGTGGATAATTATCTTTGAGTAAACATCTCTGAGTAAGAACATTTCTATGAACTATTTTTAATCTAAATATAAAATCATGAAAGTAATACCATAAGTTACAGCTCGTGTGCCTTTAATGTTGCACATCCACTAAACGTGCTCAATGACATCTAGCTAGTTTTGCTGTGAAAAAACTTTGACATACTCTGAATTCTCTCTTCAGTGTAACAAACGATCACTTAAGGATAAGTGCTACAAATTCATAGAAATTTAAAAATCATGTCAGTTTCTTGAAACTTTGCATGGAAATTCTTTCATGTTTCAGAACTTAAAAAATGAAATAAAAAACAGGGGTCACCATGCTCGTTTCCATGGAAACGTTCCTCAAAAAAAGGCTCCCTAGCAATCGAAAAATCTACCTTTACTTTGAAAATCTATTCTGAAACTCACTTTTACATTCAGAAAAGTGAAAATAAAGAAATAAATCGACAGTACTCCTTCTCCAAGGCACAAAATTTGTATAATTAAGATTTGTAATCTATTCATAAATTAATAAATCATCAAAAAAGTTTTAATATCATATTTTCATAAATTCCCTGCTTTTGAAACTTTTATACTTAACTCAAAAATCATGTCAATTTGATTAAACTTGGCCAAGTTATAGTAAGATTAAATATGATCACTATGACTTTTTAAAAAATGATGGTCACCATGCTAGTTTTTTCGGTAAATGAACTTTTATACCACAATAGAAGCTGCGCTTTGGCTGGCAACAGCTAGATTCAGCTGTTCCTGTTCAAAAAATATCACTAACTTAGGGGGTCCTAGACTCGGATGTCAAAGGTCATGGGTGTCATCAAAATATAACATCAAAATAAATCTTATGGACATTGTTGATTTTAAACAGGAACAGTTTTTTTGCCATTTTGTGTACTGGTAACCTGTCAGATCAGGTTATTCTATGGACCCCCCAGGCTACTCATCATTTGCTTTGGTCATTAGGGTATAACCTAGCCTGTTTATATTCATAGGCATGGGCTATGTTGTCTGAAAAGTTTCTACATTTGATAAACTGGAATGACTTTATGGTGGGCATGGTAGATGAATTTCACAAGCATTATTCAAATTTTTAAATAAAGTTCCATTTCTGCATAAGTTCTGGTTTTTTCTTCTGTGTTTTTATTCTGTGTAACAACTGCAGTTTCTGATTCAAATCCTTGACGAATAATGAAATACTCTTTAACTCATCAATACACTCTATATTTAGACAGTCATCAACATCATCATCATCATTATTATTGTTGTTGTTGTTGACAACTGAATTCAAGTCCAGACTAGAATTCAGTTCAACAATGCAATAAGAATTATATATGTACAGGCTGTATTGACAAACAGAATACAAGGTATTTTAGCATGCTAAACAGCGTAGGACAAAACACTGGAACAGTGTAATGTCCCTTGAAAACTTTGTTTGTTTTGATGTGAAAAAGTGAACTGCATTGACAGGATCTGCATATGGTATTATGATATAGAAATAAAAGACAAAGGACAATAAAATGTAGTAAACCAAACATAAATTGAGTGTTTCATGAACAACTCACATTTATTTAATACATACTCTTGTATAGACTAACATTCAAAAAGATTATCTTCTGTATTGCACATGTATATGACAATGATGATCAACACTGATCCCTTGAATATCTACTTTAACTATATCAAATGCAGTATGTATGGCCAAAATACAAGACTCTAAATTATTAATAGTAATATTTCACACAAAGAAAAACTTTGGCATAATCTTTACACAGGTAAGTACAATGCATTCATTATTTACTGTGGTCAGCTTTCTATTTTTGTACCTAATGTTTCCGGTATGACTAAAATTCATAAAGCTACATTAGCCTCTACTTTGGCTATTTTCATAGTATTTTTGTTATGTGTATCAAATGCAATATTTGGTACAAATTCCTGAACCATAATGAAATACCCTGTATGTAATTTATCACAGCTTATACATGTAAAGTCATTCAGAAATTATTATTCATTGTAAACCACACATTTCAAACATTGTCATTGACAGACGAGTTAAAAAACTCAAAGACACTGTTCATTATACGGGATGATTTCGTTACTCTTACAGAACCATTGGAAGTTTCTTCAGTAAACAACTGTCTTAAGCTATCTAATCCACCTCTCTGGTATGTTGTGTAAAGATGGTTGTAATTAAGTCCAGATCCTGCCACTCTTTTTGCCATTGACTCACTTAAAACTTTATTATTTACTAGAGTGATCAGAGTTTTGTAATTAGTTGATTGTTGGTTTTTGAAAGTGAGATATTGGATCATCCAGTGTGATCTAAAACTCTTTTCAATCATCATTGACAGTGAAACCTGACATACTTTCAATATTTCTGTAACATGAAAACATCAGCTACAGCATTGTGTGCTTCATAATCCTGCCCTATATAGTCATTTACAAGACTTTCTTGGGAATACGATGCTCTGTCAGGGTATAGTGATCTGAACACTGGTAATGAATCAACGAATCCACAAACATTTGCTACAAACTGATCTGTCAAGGAGCATTCATTCATAGCTTGCAACAAATATCTACAATCAAACGATCGAGCATTGTGTGCAACTAAAATTGGATTCTCAAATTTACAGATGAACTCTATAAAACTTTCCAAGCATGTTTGCTTAGGAACTGTAGGAACTGGTTTTCCTTCATAGCACAATTTACCACTTTTTACAGTAAGGCGAGTTTTTTCACTTGCAATACGACAAATTGGCTGTTTTGGCAAAATGTACTGGCTGAACTGGTAATCTCCTGACACAGCTGCAATCTGGGTGATTTCTGCAGTTGAATCTGAAATAGAATAAATATGTAAACATGAGAAATTAGCCTAATTTTTCATTTATGACAGATAGTAAGAGGTTTTGGCTAAAATCATATCTTAATTTATCCAAAACTGTGCTAACACTCGATTTCTGTAGTATCATGACAGATTGCACATTTAAATCATATGTGGGAAATAATTTTGAAAATTAGATTTTACTATGCTAAACATTTGGCTTTTCAGGATACCCTATGTTGTCAAACAGAAAACCACAGAACACAAATGCCCAAAATGTATGATCAAAACGTGTTGTCGTTACAGATTTCTCATACCACTGATCCCTCTTACTGCAAATGCAAGATTGGACTGGATACCTAACTTGATAAGTCCCTACCAATATTCCAGGCAATGTTCCTATCTTCCTAGGAAAAGTCATAAACTTTGATCAGTGTTTACATCAAACAGCCCCTGCTGTGCTTTGTTTACATCCAGTCTCCCTACAGCGTTTCCACTACATAGAGAAAGGACAAAGTGGGAGATTGAAGGAAGATAACAAAGGCACTGATCAAAGTTCCTCAGTATGTTCCTTGGATTATGAAGATAAGAATATTGGTAGGGAACTGATTTACTAATATAGGTGTCTGGTTCAATATAGGGTTGCAGTAAAACTCAAAGTGAAAGAACTGGGAACTGATACAATATGAACTCACTTTGCACCAACAGTCACAAGTGATATGTGTATTCTGCTGTACCTTCACTTGCTTTGCTTGTGAAGTACGGGTGCAGATTGCATGCTGAGGTTGTGGACTTATGTCATATTACACATGGTACTCACATGCTGATGTAGTTTCTATATCAAAGACGACACGAGTATATGATCCTTCAGACAGTGATACAGAATCAGGTGGTAAGACAGGCTCCGGAATCTCATTCCTGCATTGCTCTGATGACATGGACAACCCAACACCCTTTTCATACGTACTCCCTTCTCGTACTTCAGTGGCTGCCGTCTTCTGGGCTCTTTTCTCTTTTCGCTTAAGTAAATAAGAAACACAATTGAACATGCCATGGTAAGAACTGAGATACTTATCAACATTAGTGGTTCAAACACGGGATCAATTTCCAATAAATATAATATTATGTATGTGTAAGAGTGTGTGTGTATCTATTTTCAATGAATGTATGCATGTATGTACCGGTATGTATGTATGTATGTATGTATGTATGGGAGGCTTCTATGCTTATACTGAGCTTCATGAATTGGCACCACCTTGAATCACAGTAAACATGGTCACCAAATGCATGGGGAACAATTGCTTTAAGGTTCTTTTCCAGATCACTCACACTACTACGTTTTGACTCAAGGCATAACTGAAACATTTCTGTAGATAGCCTATAACTTTTGTTGACAGCTGACTATAGGATTTTTCTGCTTTTAATTTATAAAGCTTGTCTGCAAAACCTTTCTTTACATGGTTATTGTCTTTGTGTTTTACTATATCTTCTCTAACTTCAGTGTGTAGTTTAGCTATTGTAGTACTATCATCATCCATAGTCACGCTATCAATTTTAACCATCTCCTCTACTTCTTTTACTGTTTCTACAGCTATACTTGCTTCCATGGCCCTGGCACTACCTGCCCAGTTTCTATGACATTGATGTTTCCTGGCTTTCTTTCCTGCCTTCCTAGCACAGTCACACACTCTGCATTGCTTACACCTTGTGCTATATGCCAAGACCTTTCCTGTCTGTCTACCTATCAGTGTACCATGCCCTATGTACAAATACAAAGCTCACTGTATTAATGAAAAAAAAAATTAAACTAGATCACTTACAGTTTTCAAACCATTCATTAGTAATACTTCAGAGCTTTTTCACTGAATGTCATGACTAGTCACAATGAAAATAGCCAGGCTAACCTGTAGTTTGCTAAGTCTGGCAAAGCCTTTCTGCTGTTTAGAACTGAGCTTTGATGAAATGTCTCATTAGAATTTAACCAACATATGTAATATGTAATATACTGATGAAATGAAAATATGGCACTAGTAATAACACTTAAAAGTACCCAAGATATTCACCTGACAAACTCTTATATTCTCTCCCACTGCCCCTCTTTTGCCATCCTCCATCATACGACACATCAATCCTAAAAAGAAACATAATATTACATCAACAAAATATATACTTTTCTTTAAAAAATGATAAGTATATTTAACATACTGTCAATGACAAAATGTATGCTGTTATTTGTTGAATTACAATGTTACAAAGAGGGTATGCTTTCTGAAAGAGATAAATTTTGACGAGTTGTGTACCAAATGGTAGCTAAAAACTGGTTCAACTGAAAAATAATTGTGAAAAACTTCCGTATGCACATATCAGAACTCTCACATGACCAGTTTATTGTTAAATGTTACTAGTCAGGGCACCCAGTTATTTTACTGGTTACTTTTAGAAATACCAACACCATTCATACACATTTGATTAAAAATATTCACCTGGGCATATTACCAAACTTGAATCGGGAAAAGTTACAAACAATACTCAAATATCGACTGGGCTACTGCTATATGTCACCAACTAAACCCAAATCTTGTATAAATCCAACCTCTTCTGGGTAATAATTGTGAATTATTGATGAAATATAAAACAATAACTTGGATATCAGACATTCCTACCTCGGTTTCTTTGATGCACACATCTCATCTGATATTGCTTGTTTACATGACTGGTTTGCAATTTTCAAAATTGATTCTCCAACTTCTCTCTCTTTGCGTTTTAATGTCTTATGATGTATGGTTGGTACAGAAATTGATGACAGCATCTGACTGAGATGACGTTCTCCAATCCCAGCGGTGATCCTACCTATAAAAATGAGTAGTAAATAGGACATAAATAAAAAGTTATTTTACAAACAAAATTTCATTAAGGGCCACTTTGGTATATCATGGATGCACATTCATGGGTTTATGTATCTCAATGTTCAATTCGAAAATCAATCCTAAAATTTTAAAATAAACAGTAAGTATAATATGTTAGGTTATTGTGCATACACAAAATATATTTTAGCAGCAATAACTACGAAACGGGAGATGAAAAAGATATGGGGAAGTGGAAGTATTGTAGTCAGGTTTTAGGTTTTAGATATCAACATGTCATTTATTAGTAGCTGCATTTTCTGAGCCCACAGCGACTGTTTTGACCGTGGCTTTCCTATCTAATAGGCGTATACGGAAGTAATGAGCGCCATGCCACGGTCAAAACAACCCCAACGGGATAATAATTATTGCAGCTACATTGTATGAACCTCAGCTTGTTCACTAAGAATAAAAAATTTTCAGAAACTGTAAGTGGTGACAGATGTAATAGGACACTGGTGAAATGATCAACCGAGGTCCGACAGAGAAAACCAAATGTGACGACTATGTTTACTTTTTGTGTAGTGGTCTCGCGCCTGGTACTGGGCTGTTATCACACTGAACACAAATGAAACATGTAACGTATGTTACAACGTTTCACCGTACGTAATCTCAATATGACCAAAATAGGCACGTACCTGTGGCAATTTTGCGTTGACGTCAAAAGCCTGCATACCAAGGCTCAGCTCAACTTTCCGATGGGTTTTACTCGTATATACATTATTTATGGAACCGCATTGGTCACAGGGTATATGGAGTACGCTGCCACCACCATACTTGGTTTCAGATTGACACTGTGTCAGACGCAGGTGTTCATGGCAAACATTGCAAGCATCTAATCCTCTGGCAAGCACTCCCAAATTCACCAGTCTGACGCCTTCATACCACGGTATTTGCTGAATAGTTGGAGGGTCAAGGCTTCGTATTCAGTATCGTCGGTGTCTCGTGGCGAAGACCAAGGTTCACGAGCGTCTGAAGTCGCCTTTTTACTCAGTTTATTTGTAATTTTCTGTTTTAATTTTTTAGTGTGGTTGTATTTTAAATTATTTTATACAGCTATGTACAATGTGCTGAGACGTATGTGTAGTGCATTTTAAACAATTTTTAATAATAATAATAATAATACAAGGTGCACTGTATTGGACTTTCCTATAGTAATGCGAAACCTTGCGTAAAATGCACGTTGTCCTCTAGCTGCAATGATTTTAGCCCACCAGCCGTGCGCCGGCTTTTTCTGTCGTAGAGCGTAGGGCTACAATTCCATCTTACAGGAAACGTAAAAATCAGATTTTCTGTGCACAGAAACGGTCGCACGGACGGCAAATCTTCCCTTACCGCATGGAAATTTTATTAGAGTCTTGTTTCCTGGTCATCAGCGATGGCATCTATGCTAACGAAATGGTCGATTGTGTAAATTTTCTCAAAGAAACAGTAGTCTGAGCTCGCTTATACTCTGTACGTTCACATTTGACGAGATTGAGGCAACGTGCATTCAGATGGCGGCGGATTTGAAGGAAAACTTGGCTCTGAGTCTTTAAACCGTTGTTTTTCAGTCAAAAATATAAAATGTCTACCATTTTGTTAGCAAAGACGGCATCGCTATGGACCAAGGAGCACGACGATGGTAAAATGTCCGTGAGGTGTAGAGGGAAAATTCGTCGCTAATGCGACCGTAACTGTCTACAGCTGATCTGCTGACCAAAATGTCCACGTTTTCTACAGGATGGAATTTTAGCCCAACGGGCCGACTAGACAGCCAACACGACAGAACTTAAGCCGCCGCACAGCCCGTTGGTGACCGGACATGCGCTAGACAGCCAACACGACAGAACTTAAGCCGCCGCACAGCCCGTGGGTTACAGTTATTGCAGTTAGTTTAAACTGGGCATTTATGGGCCACACCGTATCCGTCGACACATTTCCACAAGGTATAAGTCAGGGCACCGGGTATGGCAGTGTGTTTACGTAGGCAGACATAGATTCATGCTCTATTTGTGTTCTCAGCTTTGAATAAAGACAGTGAGAAAAAATGACAAGAAATGTCTACGATGACTGTTACGGTATTCCCATAGTTTCTTATTGCTATGGTTTATTTTATTTTATTACGTTTGAATATGATGTGTATTGCTAATAACGATTTATAATACCAACCTTTCTTTGCAACTTTGGTGTCTTTGTCTTATTTTAGCACTCACTGGTTTTGGAACGATTTCTTTTCCTCCTTCGCCGTGCCACGTATTTGTCCTTTGACAATCTTGACTTAAGCGATTCGAAGTTTTGTCACTGTGGCGTGTCTATTATCTGATGAGTTTATGTGCCTAATTTGCCAAAATATGCAAGGGTAAATTACTAATCTGTGGACGCTGTCACCAGATTATCACCGGATTAACTTTGACAAAGTCAACAACGAGTGCACCAGAGAGTTATCTTTAGTATACCTTGCTGGTGCGTTCGTTGTTGTAGGACATGTTGTAGGATTTTGTACGCATTCATAGTCTGTAAATTTATAAAATACTTCGAATTTATCAGAACAAGCAACTGCACGATTTGTATCATGTTATCGCTACATTCATTTAAATCATAGACCTGAGTGTTCTCTATACAGTAGTTCGCAAAATCACTTGGTAGGTAATGTCTGATGCATATACGTTGTGTACTTGTTTTGTCTGATAGCAAGTAGCATTTACGTATTTCAAAATTATACAACTTGGCGCTTCAAAATTGACATGTTACACACTGCAATATCTTCAATATGTGCATTCATGTATTAAAAACTAGTGCTGTGTCAAGAACGCAAGAGTGTTATCTAAAATTGCAGACTACTCTACGGGACCTTTCAAATACAGACTTATTTATATTTCGATGCGGTAAACAACATGTATAGGTACTTGTATGATAATTGTATATCAAGTCAGAGTAGTAGCATTGTGCAAAAGCTGCCGGCTACACACGATGGCTCTGCCATACTCTCATGATGATGGGCGCCCGCTTAGCTATGGAGTGTTGGCACTGATATGATTTTTCCATGTAGTGAGATATGAAATTCTATTCTGATACGCAAAATTGGTAAGTAGAGACACTTCTCAAAATGAACAGGTTTTTTTCACAGGTATTTTGAGGGCTTTAGGAGTCCGTTATGGCGCTCTCCACACTGCAGGCACAGGCGGTCTAAGTGTTGGCGACAAAAAGATTCTTTGTTCACAAACCTATCGTATCAGTTGTCGGGCAAAGGGTAGCAAATTATTTATAGCATGTAGCTGGTAGATGCTGTTCTTTTTCTGAACGGGTTACCTAGAGAATGTAGCTGCTAGGTGGAGTTGTCTTCGAAGCTTCGATGAAATAGAGCGCAGATCTAGAGTAGTGTCTTACATTTTCTCGAAATCGGCGGATTGATCGATACTGCCCCGTGTTGATCTGTAGATATATAAGTTGCCTCTCTTTACCTTATGAAGCCCCTATATCGCCATTTTCTAACTTCTTTTAAGATCAACCTAATTATCTGTAATGTTCAAAACCTTCAGTTAATGTGACTTCAAAAGTGTCCGTTTATTTCCAGTTAAACTTGACGCTGTTACCTGTTACCGACGACTCTCACATGGTAATGAGAATCCACTTCTAAAAATGCAGGGTGTCATGTGCTCAGCGACGGCAAGTTTACACAGACTTTGTACCTCATATGCTGTGAAAACAAACTACATCATACATGTACTTCAAATGTGCAGAAACACGCCACGGCAAGCTTATTTTAACCTCCGGTACCACAAGGCACGATTTGTATCATGTTATCACGACACTCATCCAAACTGCAAGCATGTAATGGAGCACAAGGTTGGCTTCGGGTTTCGTAAATTGTGAATCAGGATACCGGTTACTGTATTGTGTCGACGAGCAGATACGCAGGTTTACATTTTCGCTTGATTTTCAGCTGTAAGTAAAGACAGTGAGCAAGGAAATGCATGCTACTGGCCATGTTGATTCAGGAACTTTTATCAGTATCGTTGTCGAGAGATAATCACTGCATGCGTTGACTGATACTATATTCTTCTGTCCCTGTGATTTTTAAAATCAAAATTAACATTTTCAAACTCTTTATATCATTAAAATTACTCGTTGTTGATAATCTGATGAAGAGACAATATATAGAGTTACAAAGACAACAGAAGTATATACCCGTTCGTTATCCTAGAAATGTTGACCTTAAATTACGGTCCGCACAGTCAAGCTAGTATACGGCGAACCAGTTACGATCATCAACAGTTACTGCAAGTGTTTGACGGTGTTTGATCTGACAGCAATCTGGAGTTGCAATGTCAGTGCGTCAAAATACAATTAATGGCTCGATCGCTGAGAAAGTACTATCATTTCAGGATATTTATTTATTTGAGATACACAGTAATTCGAATATGCCAAAATAAAGTAATCGGAATAGAAACGTGCACTCCTCATCTCAATCATAGGTGTTTCCTTGATATTGACCATAACCTTTGATTGCATTGAACAGTGAAGTCCGTTATTCAGATGTTTTGAGCTGATAAAACGTATGTCCCTTGAATTTCAAATGTAATTTACTAAATAGAAGACAAAGACGACATTGAACTCCTCCAAGGACCTAGGCTTTGTCGTCACACGTTTGTTGACGGTACATGGAGCGAACGGATGAGTACAAGAAGTATTACGGAATTAAACCGCTCTCTTTTGCTGTAAAACTCAGAAGTCCACAGGTAAAACTTTGAAGCCGTGTAGTTTTCGTAAAGTATGTATTCGTTGCTTGAGTGGAGCGATGGTTAAGTAGAAAGCGTTGGTCACCAAAACGAAAATTTTGAAAACAGGCTGCGATTCGGTAAACACGGTGGACATAAGCTTCATTCATTAGCCCTGACATTTGCGACCACATGCTGGGAGCCGGGCTGTTTCTAATTTTAGAAATTATTTCTTAATATTGTTTAAAGAAAAATGAACATATGATGCAATGTCAAAGTATTTTTACGAGTTATGTTTGTCTTCTTTGAGCCAAACAAAGCTTGAGTTTTATAAAAACCATGGTTACAGCAGGATATCACAGTGGCTAATCAACTCGATAACTTGGGTGATATGAGGAAACCCTATTGATTTCATCATAAGTTGGTATCGAAGATTACGAATGGCTACAAGAGAAAGCCGTGTCTGATGAACTTCGACTAAACATGCAAAAGATCGAAATAATGAGCGCTGTAAACACCGGCCAAGTTCAAAACAATTAAGTCAGAATAAACCTCGTCTAGAAAAGCATAGAAAAAATCAACATTAAATTTGAAATAATTTAAATCTCTGACAATATATTGGGTCAAGCATATTGCATGATTGTAATAGAAAGTCATAATCGTGGTCTTTTGCACAGTAGTGATATATTTTGAGTTGCACTTTGTGTTGTCTGTATGGTCCGTTCTTCTTGCAAGGGCCAATTTTGCTCTTGATATTGTCAAGACTCTCGATATCAAAAGCAAGATTGACCTGTACAAGAAGAAGGGAGCATACTACTTATGGAATACTTGGATAAAGTCACTCGGTTTAAAAAACCAGGCGATTCATAACTGTAATCTCGTCAGGAAGTACTCTTCCCTATACTGAATGCAACGTAAGATTTTGTTTGAGACCTCTAGACAAGATTAATTTTTCCTATTCCAACTTGCCTTTTCGTGACAAATAAATGTTGCTACAATGGAACGGAAAATTGTTAATCCTATCTATATGAAGTCAATACAAATTTTATTACAAAAAGCTTGCATGAGGTCCAAACATTTATGTAACAGTGTATGCTTAACCATGTATAGTTAGAGTTGTGCACGGAGCGTTTCTTTCTGGTACAGACAGTAAAATGTTTCATTGAATGTCTAATCCTGTGTGGCAGCAAGCAGAGTTGAGGTTTTGCACAATGACCAGTATTTTCAGCAAGTTTTAAGTGAACTAACAACACAAAATGTTTTCGTATGAAAGAAAATTTATGAAAAAGCTAAAAAATAGCAACTTTGTAACATTAAACACTCTCCTGTTATTAATTGTTTTGTTTCATACCGCCTGGTTACACAGTAAACCAGTCAGCCCTGCATATAGCAACTGATCTTCCAGTAATGATCAATATGACGTTGAATGTACTTTTCGGCCATGTCATTCAGTTGTTTAACTGTCATACCAGTATATTGATGGCGCAAATACAGCGATCTGATTGGTCGAGACGCAAAAAGAACTGTGGTATATTGGCGATATACCACGGCTGGCACACGCGCAAGCTCTCAGCGTGTGAGCAAAACACCGTTTTGACGTTCCACGCCAGAATTTCAATATACTGTTATGATATAAGTACTTAACTGTAATTCTAGTAAGACTTACAATAACATTTAAAAATAACACTGAGTCAGAAAACCAATACAAATCACCAGCCATCCTCACGAGCCAGAGCAAATATCAAACATGGGAAGAAAAAAGGAGAAATTAGCAAAAACAAACCACAAAATCCAAAGTTGAAATTCAGTAAGTTTTCGATCGGATTTAAACTCACAACGTATGGCACCCAGTCACCTAGTGAATGCATCACAGTCGAAACCGATCGACCAATTCCCCACCCTTTAAAGAGTGGTTCAATAACCAAGCTCAGCTGTTTTCATTCTTGACAAACAAAAAACAGTAGAAACAAGATTCACTCTTTCCTCTCTGTACTTAAACCCCTCTAATTTCCTCGGTGAATGGTTCCAGTGTATGCACACTGTTATTTTCAGAAAACATTGAGTTAGCTGAGTAATCAGCAGTGAATTGATGAAATTTTTAACGAACTCGCGTATATTGTTTAAACTTGTGTCAAACATACACTTTTCTCTCCCAAGCACAGTTATCGTTTTGGGCTAAAAAAATGTTTCCAATCAAGAGTTGACCGCAATTTAATTTATGTATGGCAGAAATGAAACGTCTAAAGCATCGAAGATAACCAGGCGTGAGGGCAGGTAACTTTGAAAAATAATGTGTTCAAGAAAAGTGCTATCAGTCTCGATAATTATACACAAAACGGTAGATATACCTCCCTTCTTATCTGAGTGAACAAAAAATGGGAGATCGTAGCATATTTGGCAGGTATCTTCTACAAGACAACATTATTTGAAAGAGTGTACGGTTATTTCGTAACGACCATTGAAATAATACTTTGCAGAATTCACAGACACTGTCAGATGCAATGGCGTCAAGGTACATGAAAAGTAGCATTTTATATTTCAAAATACACTTCCGAAGCTCACACTCTACCTACTGCACTTTTCATCTCATTATTTAATGCGATGAAAAGTGTTGTTGGTTCAAGAATAGTATCTAAAAAGTACATACTACCCTACGGACTTCCCATTCGAATGCATTAAAGGAAGACATCTTGTTAAGGTAAACAAGATATACAAACAAGATAACAGTTTAAGAGCAGAAATATTTTGCTAAATCTGCCAACAACACATGATCGGAAATGGTCCGCCGTAAGATAGCAACTTATAGGACCTGCTTATTACTTGTTTTTTGTTCACGCGATTATGATTCCTCCATGTTTTGATATGTCAATTTAGTATCCCAAATAGTTCTTGCGAGACAGACTCTTCTCAAGATGGGTTTTTATCGATACCTTGTATGGCAGAGATTTTTTTTGGTCATCTATAGTGGCGTTCTTGTCGTTTACAGTTGCAGGCAGTAAAAGGTATTCGCGACGAAAGACACAGGTGTTCACGTACTTTAGTGCGGCGGGAAAGTCTGTATCGTTCGGTTGTCGGGTAAATGGCAGGCCAAGTTGTCGGAAGAGGTGGCAATTTTTTATCTTGCTTGATGGGGGAATCGAAAAAATGTAGTTGGTGGGCATATTTCTTTGCTGGGGGAGGTTACATAGTGACGTGGCGGTCAGACGGCAGCCATTGTTTTATGAAGATCAATGTGAACTTTTTCCATATGGAGTCGGGGAGAAGACCGCACTATTTGGATGGAGGGGAAATTTTTTAAAACATTGCAAGCTGACAGTTGGAAATAGTTTTGACCGCTCCGAAATAATTAAAAATTGAATATTACACTGAATGTATATTCATAACTTGAACGTTTCTTGTTACATTTTCTCCCAAACGGCAGAGGTTGATTAGCTTCTGACCCGTGTTGAGATGCAGATATATGTGGGTTGTACAGAACATCGTCTCGTCTGAACAATCTTACTATCGCACCCGACCAATAGCTGCTAAGGCCGCTTCTATTCATAGTTAATGGGCTACAACAGGCTGTACTATCGTATCACGGTAAAAGCTCTTTCGTTATTTAGTAGTGAAATTATTTATTCGTACTCGGACTAGTGGAATTAAGATATTTGATTACAATAAGTGGCGGAATATGGTCAAGATACAGGTCATTGCTTTATTAAGGGATAAGTTTCTATTCTGTTAAATACATGATTACCGAACAATACAAATATGATACAGGCTTAAATTGTATCGTATATTTAAGGTGCAAAGATGCTTAATACTATGGACTATCCTCAACTTTCCTTCGATGACTGATTGATAGACTGATTGATTGATTGATTGATTGAGATTGGCCTAAACGTGTTATGACATTGATTGTAGTGAACAATTTACTATTCAATGTTTTTCTATTATATCAAATTGACGTAGAGGTCGATGGAAAGATATAAGCAGTATTATTAACATTTTTATCCTCAACTATATTCATTGGTGTCCTTTTACATCATGAAAAAATGACAATGACTAGTATGATAGAAAGAAGGTAAAGGGACATGCTCAACAGAGCTAGTATCAAACAATCAAACGTACGTTCGAAAAAGAAAGGAAAGATTCACAAAAGCGAAAAGCGGACAGGGTGAAATTAAAATGAATCTTTCACTTTAACAAATTTAGTCCCGTTACTAAAAGTAGCTTCTATCAAAGTATAAACAGTAGAAGCTAGCTTCTTTAGTGGCTGTCTGTGATTCGAAATCAAAGAAGTAAGTAAGGAGAGCGAGGGACGTTTGGTAGAAGAACAATTGAAATTGAAGCTGCAAGCAGCATTGGCGGGACCCAAACCGTTGACATGATTGAAAATAATTCCACTGATGACACTACGTGCATAATTTGAGCTTAAGTTTTGAGCTTAAGTTTTGTTCACGTAAAGAAAAATTGTGAATATTATGTCGTGGTTATAGTAGATTTTTTTGAAAACCAACATGGCCGACAAACCACGTATACCTTTCACGAACTGGAAAGTACCCACAATAAGGATGATATGAGCAAAGTTTCAGTTCAAATGGTGAATTAGTTCTTGAGAAAAAGACTTTTGAATATTATTTGCTGGTTATCATTGTTTTTTTCCAAAAACCAATATGGTCTTCAAATAAAGTAACCAACTCATATGGATTTTGCAAACTTGACAGTACTCGCACTAGTAATGACATGAGTAAAATTTCTGTTCAAATGGTGTGTTGTTCAGAGTTTAAGAGTTTTGTAGATGAAATTTGATTTTACGAAATATGAAATATGGCGGTAAAACCACATGATCGATCCAAATGCCTTTCACAAACATGATATTACTCACACTGGTGATGGTATGAGTAAAATTAAGTTCAAATGATGTGTTTCATCCGGAGTTTAAGATTTTATCGATTTAATTGGAATTAAAAAAAAACAATATGGCAGCCGAACCATGTGACCGATACAATGACTTTAGCAAACTTGATAGTACTTACACAGGTGATGACATGTGCAAAAACTAAATTTAAATGGTCAGCGGTTCTGGAGTTTAAGACTCTAAAAGATTAAATTGGATTTTTTTGATAATCCAATATGGCGGCCAAGGTCACAGGACCGCTTGTGATTTTATTTGCAAATTCTAAAGAAGAGGGTTCATACTTCCTACACACCGACTTTCAAATTGACCAGAATCCTAGTTCACCAGGAGAAGCCAGTTTAAGGTTTTGCATAATATCCATATGTCCGCCAGGTCACATGACTAATTATAAATCCAAGGGTTAAGTGCACCTCCTTTTAATGGCCCTGATCACTGTGCCAAGTTTGGAAAGAGTACATGCAGCGGTTTTCCAGACCTAGGCCGGCAACGAATTGATAAGAGAAGAAGTAAAACTCAAGTAAAACCAATAGGGGCCCTGCCTATAGTTTTTGGCCCCTAAATATCTTTGATTAAAAAACACTGACTGCAATGCCACAATGACTGATGACAACCTAGATATTGATTGAAAAGTACTGTTCATTTTCATGACATCTAACGCAGGAGTGCAAAGAAACGACGGGATATATGCAATAACGAAAAAACCAGACAAACAGCTATAGGCTCAATCTCTGACAAAAGTTATCCTGATAGCAGAAGGCTAACTGGAAAATGTGTATTGATCGAAACTACTTGAACATACCAGAACAAAATGACTATTGAATTCGAAAGAATCGTGTTCAGTTTCAAAACGCGCATTAAAATTATAACTAGAGGAAAACATTACGGGTGACTACACAGACGTCTTGCTTTATTTTTTAGAAGTCAAATGTTAATGGCTGACATGATCAAAAGCTATAGGATTAACGATGTCACAGCACTATAACATTTATCAAATATGTACTGCTGCCTATCCCCATATTCTACTAAAAATAAATTGGTTAGCATTGCTGAAATTGTCATCTAATTCGGTTTTCTAACATTTCATCAATACTTTGTCTCTAACACTCCTGATTTCATCAATTATTGAAACAATTTTGAAAGCTTCACCGTCATGTGAGATTTGAGTACGGTCATAAATTTGATTTGGTTCAGAATACCGTGAATTTAGTAAAATAACGTGCAACGGCGTACGTTTTATTAATAAATCAACTTTCCTCATTGCGTGAAAAGTTTCCCCTTATTGATAAGAGACGCTAGCCTTTCTAGCGTATAACTTCCTTAATGCGTGACTTTTTGAGTGATATCGGTTTGGTTGTCACAGAGAGCTTGTCAATATGTTCAATAAAGGTATACTGTGTAAAAATTTCCCGCGTCACTCTATAGTATCCGCCGGGATAGAACTTAAATTACGAGCCTCTATCTAAAATACAAGAAGATCTCTTATTCATTTCAAAGTAGTCTACTAAGGAAGACAGGGAAACGTTTGATTTAATTTGATCTGTCAGCTTCACTGAAAATTTCAGTCTCGTTTGGTTGTTGGAGTTGGCGAAGACCAACACACGACAGACACAATGCAGGATGAATCTTTGATTGACCTGAAATCAGTGACTGAATTGCAACAGAACAAAAGTAAACTTTTTAAGCCGCATCTCGAAATTAATATTGTATTTAATATTTAATATTGTATTTTGACGATAATAGAGGTACATCTTTTCTGTAGGTGATTTTATTGACAGATAAACATTATGCAAATTGTCATGTGAAGCCAATCACGGTCACTGGGCAGGTCTATTTCAAAATCAATGTGCTCTTTGGTACGGATGTGCAAGTCGCTGCGTGAAGGGACATCATAAGTGCAAGAATTCTTTTTATAGTATTTCTAAACCGATGATACACAATTCATCGTATCGGTATTTTGCAACTGTTATATTATACATTACATGCATTGGTGGCTGTATTAAACGCATTTTTTCTAGTATTTAGCTGAAGTCAACATCCATCTCTCACACTCGTCTAAGGTGGTTGAGGCGAGTTGAGTTGAGTTGTTGTGATGACGTTTCGTGTTCATTATTTCTGTACTACAGTACGCGTTACCACGTTGAAGAGGACAGGCCGGAAGGTAAGATTTGTCTTGATTACTTGTTTATCTTTCTACAGCTTGGCGCGCAGTAAATGTACGCTATCATGTACGCTAAAATGTACGCTAAATGTACGCTATCAGCAAAAGTTGCACAAGTGCAATATTGTTGCATGTAGTTAGTTAGTATACATCTCAGTTAGTATACGTCTGTTTAGAATTCGCAAATGGTCCCAGCTAAAACTCGTCGCGTGCGAGAAGAAGGCTACAAGAAAAAAAAAGTATTACTTGTTTATTTATCATGAAAACACTCTCGTATACAAGTATTCAAGTATACAAGTATGATAAGTATACAAGTTGTATCCTTTGCGCGCAGATTTTTGTAATTTTTGAAACACGGACCATGCACTCGGACGTCGAGACAGACTCCGAGATTTATGTTTGGCATAATGTAAATTATTCCAGAAAAAAAATACTCAGCAGATACTCCAAAAGTTGCTGCTTTTAGCTTGATTTATCAGCGAGTCATGTCGTACTTTAGAGCTACGCTCGAGAATTGAGCCACCGATACACCGACCTTGCATTTATATTTAGACACGTGACAGAGGCGGAGGCGGAGTCAATCTTTTTTTTTTTCGCTTGCAGATCCGGTTTTGAAGATCTCATTACCAGATACCAGATACCAAATACCAAATGTTAGAACCATTCAGAGTACAGAGTACTAAAGGTAAGTAAACAATACAATTACTTTTTTACAGAAGTAGGGCAGCACGTAGGGTTCGAACACTGAACTTCTGCTTCTCCTCAGAAGCACTCTAACCGGCTACGCCACACTTTTTCTTTATATATATATATATATATATATATATATATATATATATATATATATATATATATATATATATATATATATATTTCTTTATTTCTACTTTATTCATTCTATTTCATTCATTCTATATTTGTAATATTGCTGATCTCTTTTTGTTCAAGATATACAAAAAACGTCATTTTCTTGATTCTGTATTGTCTTCCCGTTCTGAAGGTTGTCAAAATAACCGAATTCGTGGCTTATGGCGTTACGACATTTAACAATTCTAAGATATAATTTCGTCACGTCGATTTAGTATTCTTTTGTTCTCTCGTTGCAGGACTCTCTTCATCGACGCTGAATCGTGATTGTTCAGAAAGTGTATCCCTCTGCGCTGGTTTAACAGCTTAATGACGCCAATTCTTGACGTAACTTGCTGTTCACGTTTCCGGAAGAGATACACTATGAATTTTAAAAATCACTCTTGGTTAGCCCATAACACAGGAAATTTCGTTCTGTATTCAAGTTGTTTTCTTTTTTTCAATAGGCTACCAGCCAAATAGCTTGTTTTTGTTTTGTTTTCCGGAACGATATGACGAAAACTTGCAATTAAATAAAAATATCATATTTATCGCAAACACACACAGAAAACCCGGGTCATTAAGCATACGGCCGCGGCGTGTACCCTGGAAAAGCGGTCGTGATTTACAGACAGAACTGTTACCGTGATGTAAAAAAAGAGTGGGACAGTTAATTTGCAGTAATTGATACTTGCGTAAAGTAGTCATATCTAAAACCGTACTCTTTTAACAGTTACATAAATTGTTTCAAATCATTAAACCCGGAGTTACCATTTTGTGGTTTGGCAGATTCGTCTATAGGCACTGAAGTATTATCAGTTTGAAGACGCGTTTTGGAAAATAGCCAGTCATTATAAACATCAGCAGATTTTTCTTAGAATGATTATATTTGATAATTTCACAGATTACTGAAGATTGAATTTTCGCTGTGTACAGTATTGAGGTCTTACGTCTTCAAGGTACTCCGAGGAGGTTTAGCATTTTAGAAACAGTAACCGCATACAATATTTAAACTGTATTTCGGTAATTACCGTAATTCAATAGTTCAGGAGTGGTACATTGCCCGTAATATGAATATATCTGTATTTGTTGGCATTCGTGTACATTCCACCGAGACTATACAGCGCAAGTGATACACTTTCCGTACAACACGACATTGAAGAACACTAACGCGTCGAGATAACAAGCGCAACAAAGAACAACGTCACCGTAGAGGGAGCTCTCAAAGATCCCAGAGCAGTTTCTGTCAATGTACTTATTAAACTTGTTTTCTGATGTTCTGTTTTATTGCTTTACTATTAGTGAATAAATTGCTTTGCATTTAACTGCCTGATAGAGTTCCTTGTCATAATTGCAATGATTTGTACAACCGTACAATGACGAAATCGAACGAAGCATTAATGTGATGTACAAAGTACACAGTTTAAGTTGTACAACGACGTTTAGACTTCAATTGGTACGTTATCTCCCACCGGAGTTATCGGTTCTTTGGTAATTGACTTTTTCTTCATTTTGAGTCACTAAAACAAGCTGAAAACACATATTGTATGTTGTTGCTCTCTAACGTCTTTTTTGGTCTTTAGAAACAGTCGAAATAAGAACAATGTTACAACAGTTTATGAGGCGCTCTCCCCAACGCAGCCACTGCATAAAAAGCCTATAATACTTACTGTACTAACATGGATTATTGCCTGTATTTTAGCTGAAGAGTGCATATACAGATGAATACAGTCAAGAATCCATTTTGTGTATTCAGCAAGCCTGTATTCATGTGGTTTCATGTGAATTCACGTGTATTATACTATAATACAGGCAATTCATTAATGTGAATTTATCTGAATTATCGGGTTTTCATGCAGTGAGCGTATTTGCTTGAAATCACTTTTTTGGCAAATGTTCATTCAATTTCAATTAATTTGTGTACCAAAGATTGAAATATTGGTTGGGTTCATCTTCTAGCTTGTCATGCAACCGTACGTTGCGTGATAAAGACGTGTTTATTTATGCAAATGTATGTAAATCACCCGATTCCCTGGCTTCTCTTTTTCTCGCTATTTTAAGGTTGTCAAAGAATTTAACTCCATTCTGGCTGGGTCAAATTTTCTAAATATTTTTTACATTATGTTTTAAATGCAAACAAGCAACACTCTATTTGTTTGTCAATAAAGCTCTTTCATTTTGAATAAGAAGCATTTTAATTTTGCTAATCATGTTTTAATCACGTTTTGGAGCTTCAACCCTTGCGCCATTTTAGAATGCGGATAGATAATGCGAAATAAAACAGTCGTTTTTTCCTCCATATACTCTTGCTTCAAGGGAAAATTACATTACAGAAAATAGAATGTTTTTGACTTAAATTAATTTTTATCATTAATACCAAAATTGAGGTGTTTATACCCAAATATTCCCCCTTCACCCTTCGAGTAAACCAATGCTATAATGCTAAACTTTAGATTCTCTACTGTTTTGAAATATATAATGTGAGATGGTTTTCTTGTCGTCTTAGATGAGAAGTATTCCTTTGAATAAACTGTGTTCGCAACGTGAAGCTCCACCACATTGTTGAATGGTCGTCGTTTTTGCATACAAATATTTTTGTTCACGCGACTGTAACAACCTGACTATACGGTTCTTAGAGGCAGCAAGATCTACCTTCGACATTTATGCTTTAATAATGTGGAACAGATATATATATATAATCATTGCCAAACTTTTAGAAATGACAAATTTCAAACAGTAAAAATCTGTCATTAGCTATTAACTTGAAATGTCAAAGTCAAATTATTACAAATGCAGTGGGCTTAACATCTTCAAATACATGCGTGTTCCACAGCTACAATTTCATTAGTAACCCCTAGATTCGCGTGTGTCACACTTAACTTTGTGCTTGTCCAACTCACATTTCTCTTTAACACGATTGGAACTAAATTGGGATAATTGGATTGGCAGAATTTCTCAAGAATTTTAGAAATTTCTCTAATTTTACACCATATTTGCTTACCATCTTTAAAATTTTATACACAATTTACGATGCTGTTGAAATCTTATGAGTAAGAATCAGTGCATGATAGTATCTAATGCAATATTGTTCAAAACATATGAACAATATTCAAATTTGAATGAAAATATGAGAGTTTGTCTGTAGTTTCTTCATTACTGAAACACTAGTAATAATGTCAGTTTGTCATTTTTCCTCGACCAAAATGAAGCTTTTCGATTGATTTACAGTTAAGTCAGTCAGGGTCTTTTAAAATGTGCCCTGACTCAATTTTATGTTTATGAAGCCTTAAATTCATGAAAAGTCAGGGCATTTCAAAAGTGCCCTGACTCAAAATTCGTCAATTAGAGAAATTTTAAGCATTTTGTCTCGCTTCTTCAGTACATTTACACAAAAATGAACTTATTTTCATATAAATGAATCCGATGAAAGAGGTATGCAATAATCGTTGTGTTTTCGTTGTTTGTCCGATGAGAACAATATTTCAAATTTTACACAATTCTATCATTTTGTAAAATTTCAGCTGTAAAAATTTCGATTTCGTTACAATTTCTTAATAATTACTCCATCCAATTTTCCCAAAATAGTTCCAATCGTGTTTCTTTAAAAATGTAGAATTACCTCTTTTATATATGAGCAAGGTTTGATTGGTTTCGCGGTGGTAAAACCTATGAATGTATTAAAAAAAGAGCATTCTTATAGGTCACGTAATTGTGTTCTTCGATCACAGTTTTTGTTCTACTCATTCGCATACTGATTTCCATACTCGCAAGCTTTCTTTATGTTCAACATATAACCTTTGAACTACTAACAGATGGTGCTCTGATCAAAGGTTATTTGCAGAGGCCATCATCAGACTAGCCAACTAGACTACTAGTCTCTTATCGTTGCTCTTGTTGTTCTTGTTTTTTATTAAATATTTTTATCAACGTTCCGGAAATGGTTTTGGCCATGTTTAGTGATAAAGGGACTTTGGCTTTGTGTAGATATGTGGGTCCACTGCTTTTACGCGATCTCACCATTCACGTAAAATAAGATCAAGACGAGTTTTGCTGAAATGTATTTATTTTATTTATTTCATTACGACATAATTAAGGTCAATTTCGGGCAAGTCTTACTGCCCTGCTACGCGTGGTCAGAGCGTTATGTTATTTCTGACAGTGTCATATGACATAATTTTGCCGACCACACACTTCTATCAAATCGCTGGCATGTTGAAATACGATAACCATGATGCCGAATATTCAGAAGCCATGTGAAAACAGCCTTCTTCATCTGACATGTCCCATTGTGAAACTGTCTCTTTCGATGTAATGAGTCAGTAGACTCCAACACCTGTAGTGAGACGAAATTAGAAAAAAATATTATATATGACGCTACAAGAAATAATACAATGCACGGAACGGTATGGACCACGCTTACTATAGCAGGGCCGCCTACTGCTGCAACAACTAGACTGATGACATCTGAATAACCTTTGACCAAAGCGTCATCTTTGTTTCCGAGGTTATTTGTTGACCAGAACAAAAATGTGATCAAAGAACACAAGAATGACATAACCAAGACATTTGGCCGTTTTGGAATACATGCATAGGTTTTACCACCATGAATGAAAGTTTTACAAAAAGATAAAACAGGTTTTTTACAAAACGAAAATCGCTACAATGAATGCATTCAAGAATGTGGACTCTGCTGATAAAAACCGCGACATACCGCTTATCGTTGATCCAAGAGATTTTACACGTATGTTCATGCAATACAAACTACAAACAGTATCAGCTGAGTGTCCATAATTCAGAATTGAGCTGTAAAGAAAAACGTTGTGACTTGACAGATCTGGATGCGCGCAACGTTTTATTCCCATTCAATCGAGCATGTCCCTCAGCAGTCAAATCTAGTACTAATTTTATCCCGACAGCTCTTGGATTTGACTGTGATATTGCTGGAAGAGATAGTGAACGCTATATACGAGAGTTGTTGCAAATATAACTAAATTTGATCGACAACCAGCCACGAGTGTGATTCAAAAGTTATAGATTCAAACTACAGGCCTGTGGTTCAACAAAATATCGCAATGTTTTCTTTAAAGTAACTGCCGGAAAACTGTGTTTTGATTTATTCTTTCGATTCAGATTTTATATGCAGGCATTAATTCGTCTTTATTCTCTGTTCGTATGGCATACGAAAGATGTGAAAAGATGCAAACGAAAGGCAATTATTGTACAGTAGATCATGGACGTAATTACATTCATTGGTAAACAATGGTATAAGGGGGTACGTACAACTGCAGGTATAAGATACTGCAAATGTTAAGTGCAAAATAGCGGTGACAGTGGTAAAGTAGGAAGGCAATTTTAAAAATAAAGTTTTTTTTGACAGAATTTATTTTTTCAAGAATATCCCGACTACCAGGGTATGTAATTAGTTGTTTGATGACTTAAAAAAGATTCTCATTAGGATTTTAAAGAAAATGCCGATGTTTTTTTCCATGGGCGGCATGACAGTGCCAGATTGAAAGACAAGACGAAGTGCGACACTCTCACTCAGTACGAACAGCGCAGTTCAGATTGCTAATGCCCTTGTGAAATCAATAATGTACCTTAAACAACTTTGAAATACTGACAGAATACTTTTCTGAAATGTTAATTTGAATAAAACTAACCTCACTTAAAAGAGGTACACGGCATTACAACGCGTGCGTAACTTCGGAATCCGTACCAGTCAGTCAACGAAGAATTTCATTCAAATATTAACTTCTGATGCAGTTTATGATAAAGATTGCAAATGGACATGTATCAAAACTTGAACGAAAAGGTAAGTTTTACTGTTCTGGTTTCACACAATAATATCTTTAAAAATAGCGTGTATGATGTAAATGACAACAAAGTCAACAACTAACCTTATCAACAGCCGTACTTGTCAGCTTGAAATCATAAGTATGTTAACTTTCTACAAAATGTGAAGCAAAGAGCTGTATTGTATGTTTGTATTTTTTCTGTCTTTCACACATCATATAGTAAGCTAACAAGAGATAACATGTTTACTTATAAACATGAAGTACTACGAATGTTCTATTGTAACCGTAAAGTATTGTTTTCTTGCAGGTTCTCTATCTGAAAGTCTGTTTGTCTGTCTGTCTGTCTCTGTTCTCTGTCTGCTTTTTTATTATTTTATTATTTTATTTTTATATCATTTTATTTTTTGATTGACATTGGCCGGTCACGTGTACAAGCATAAATTGTCGCACGCACCATGGTGTTGGCGCAGTATTTAGCGTACATAAATTAGGTTAAATATTACGAAAAACATGCCAGTGTAGCTTTGTCATCAGCAAGTAAGTATATTCTATATTGTTTACCTTGGAAACTTTAACTCTCTTTCATATGTTATGTATTCACAAACCGTCATTGTAGGCATGAAAAAGCCAATGAGAGTCAACGTTTTTGTTCGATATCACAGATTGATCATTACCAATGTTTTGTTCGACTTTACAATATCTCTATTCGAGATAAACCGACTCTCTTCCACTCATGAGAGATTGGAATCCACATTTTGATAAACAGTTTTATCATCCACTCATGTGCTAATCTTTAGGCTGCATTTTTTACAAAAAAAGGATGTTGATACCTATCATGAACTAAATGTGTGTAATAAAAAGTCGTCGATACAAATCTGTTAACTTTGTTCAACAAAACCCCCAGAAAAAGAGCAGTATTCACAAGGCTTTTCCAGGTTTGAATTAAATTCATGAATTAAGTCAGTTATTGAGCCAAATGTCATTACGATGTCTTATTCTGAATCTCAGATCCCAATTAAAAGACTGTCATCAGCTACGAGAGATGAAATAGACTGAGAGCCAATCAACGATAGACAGAAATTGAAAATGTATCCAAGGGAAACATGATTGATTGATTGATTGATTGATCTATTGATTGATTTATTTACTTACTTATTTCAACAGTGCTAAACTTCATAAAAGATGAAAATGCGGCGCGTGGTTACTGGTTGTACTATTCCTGTTATTACTACATGGGACGGACAATGGAGACTATGCAGCATCAAAGTAAGGTTACATGTTATTTGTTAAAATTTATCACATGGGTTAGTTCGATTCTTCTCTTTTCCCGAGAAAATGAAGACTGTGAACTTAACATTGAAGGAAATCGAGTATATTCTGAGACTATTGAGCTCTCGTTCAGGACTGGATGTGTTTCACACCGATTTCATGTGTTCACATATAAGTCGAAGCACTTGTAGGTAGTGTGAATTTGTTAGAGATAGACCTCAAAATGTCCGAGCTGCCCTAACTTGAAACTGACCTTGAATTTCTTAACATACCCAGTAGTTTGGTCAGACAGCATGATTAATTATCTAGATGACGGACAATTATTATTTTTTGGAATGAATTCATTTATTAGAATAACTTACAATGTAATCTTTTTTTTGCTATTTGTACACGAAAGGAAGTGATTAGTAAACTTTCTACTCAGAAAATAATGTCACGGTGGCGGGTAAACAATATACAGTATATAACACTTCAATACTGCATTGACATCGAACAGGTAAATAATTAGGTGGTCAGATTATGTAAGTTACGTTATGATATGTTACAATAGTTAGACCCACTGAATGAAGCTGCTCTATACTGCATATACAACATAATTTCCAACATGTGTGCGCAGTAAAATGCATGCTTCAATTGACGACGAAAAATAAAATTACATTATGGTTACTAGAGTCAAGCGATATAGTGTCTAACAAAACTACCCAAAAAATAAACGACCATGGTCGTACAATTTAAATCATACTTGCCCACTAATCGCACAGCGCTGTTTTATTTCAATGACCAAGTTGGTTATACAAATTTCCCCTTTGACTAAAATGTTTCGTTTCGTACGTCGTTTCCAATTAAAATTGTATTTTGCTTGTTCGGGAGTGAAATTTCACGATCTCTCGAAAGTCAACGCGTGCACCTCATAACCACAACTCTATAGCATTATCTGAATTGAATTCATTCATTTGGCATTTACAAGCCCACAGAAAGAGTTTAAATCTAACCCTAAATAATATACAATGTCAATAGATATATGTAGGGAGCTGCTTTCCCTGCATGCCAAAGAAGTTCACGGTATAGGTATAAGCGTACGTCAAATGCAGCTCATAACTTTTTCCCCTTTTAGTTATTCTCAGCCTGTCGCTTTTTATTCTCTTAGGTCGTACATAACAAATAAGAGTTTCTGTTTGATGTGATCCGCAAAATATCACATCAACCAGCAACTTACTTGTGAACGTCTTTTCTGACATGATTAATTACAGGAATAGTGATATTTAGTTCTGTGTGATATGTTATGGCGAAGTGGTTTGATCGATTTAGCATATGTTCTTTTTTAAAAACGCCGAAAATTAAATATCTTTCCCTCTTTACGTAGTTGCATTTTAACAACTAAAGTTTTTATCTTTCATTTGTTAATAGAAATGCCTTGATCCTTAACGACGAATGGGAGCAACTTTACGGCAGCAGCTCTAGCCTTAATCGTCAATTAGCTTCAATAGCTCATCAAGCTGGTTTCACAGTGTATATGACAGCCATGCCATATGAAGGCTATGATATTGACGGCCTTGAAGGCATCGGTCATCGCCTTACAGTAGGGGATAATATATGTGACAAAATCAACGCTAACTGTAGGCAACTGTATGATATTTGTATTCATTCTGCTGCGGAAAATATATCAAACATAGAGGTAATTTTCAGCCATGTACCAGCGACATCAAAAGCAGCAATTTCCCTCAAGGAGAAGAGCTTTCCACACAGTCGCATTTTTCTTTTCGTCAGTGATATTCCTGAGGCAATGGAGGAATATCAGCCGGAAATATATGAGGAATGGGAAAGTCTCACGATAAAAGCGGCAGAAAAAGCTGATGCCGTTTTTTCTGTAGGCCCGAAAGTGTTTTCTACTTTAAACAAAACTTTTGAAGCTGCTTCCAAACAAATTAATCATTTTGAATACCTTCCGTTTCCAGAAAGTGATTTCTTCGACATAAATGTTACAATGCCACGGGAAACGAGTTTGAAACAAATTCTCAGTTACGAGCACATGGTAGGTGTCAGGAATCTGGAAGAGCATAACATATTTATTGCATCAGCGTTTAGCCGTGTCGCAAAGGTATACCACGATGTTGCTGAGAAACCACCATCCTATATTATCAAAGGTGTCCCGAGTCAATATCATGATGTCGTCAAAAACAATGTTTTAAAAAAATTGTCTGCAGAGGATAAGTATCTGAAAATCCGTCTACCATGGTATGGAACAAAGGCCAAAAACATACAACACTTGAAACAAAGTGACATTGTTCTCTTGTCTTCTCGAAGCGAACCATTCGGTATGCCAGCTCTTGAAGCCATGGCGGCAGGTGTACCGATCCTGGTGTCATCTAATTCTGGATTAGCTCAGCTTATCAGAAAAGAATTCCCAGCAGAAGCGAAGCAAATGATTGTTGATGTCGGCGAAAATGATGTAGATCTTGAAGGTGACATAGATACATGGCGTAATCGTATCATCTACATTCTACGTGACAACTACACTGCAAGATTTGAAGTAGCACAGCGTATAAAGGTTCAAATGAAAGAGTCTGTAACTTTGAAGGAATCACGCGAGACGTTCGAGAAAGAATTGAACAAGGACGTCAAGTTCCAGGAGAAATTTAACGATGATTACTCTCATATTGACTTGTAAACATCAAATAATAATGCTTTCAATAACAAAGTCTTTGTACAAATGAAAATAAATGGCGGGAATGTAAACTGGTATCGCTAAATAATAAAAGCTTATTTACAAAACACCGTAATTTCTGTACGACGACCTTCCATACTTACAGGCGCGGGTGTGTAATTATATAACGTTATTAACAAAATACCTGGATTTATGCACATCGTGCAGCGGAGGTATTGTCCTTGACGCTACGCGTCTGGGACAATACCGAAGCGTACGATTTTAAGGCCAATTTTGATTGCCCAAAATTACATTGCTTCAAATTAATAATTCACTGTTCATGTGAAAACGTAATTATGTTTTATGCATTTTTGTCGTTGTTAATTGGGTCAAGTGTATTTCGTTATCTGAATTCTGTTACAACGATATTTTGTGTTTGAAGCTTTTTCAGCATGACATGTGCATTTTCATACCTAAATATGCTGACATACACTCAACCATAGATGGTGAACTAATCTGTAATACTTTGGAAAAATATGTTCTTTGTATTTCAATGAAGAAAAATCATATGATGTGATGTTATCAATTTGACGAGATTCGTGAAATGAGTGGCAGTTTGTCATCTTGCAATGGAAAACACCAAAGATAGTTCACCAAACCTTGTGTGATAACTTAATCATGTGCTTATGATATTTGTTATTTTTATTTCTTCGAGACATTTCCTGCTATTTTATTGTGCGGCTAGTTCAGCAGTCGATTTTTTATCACCACATGTACATTTACCAAAGAGGACAGCGTGATGCATTGAATTTATTTGATGCAGGTTGTAGGGACATAAAATATGTTACTTTTCTTTGAGCATTCGACGATGAAGTAAAGCCAAAGACATATTGTCGTATATCACATTTTCATGTTCAGTGGGGGTTTTATTGTTTTTCTCATGTCACTTTATTGCTTGAGGGATGTCGTTCTAAGTTGATATTTTAAAAGTCGACATTGTCAAATAAACTGAAACTTTTTCCTGGGGTTTAAAGCAACAATATTTTGCGATAAGCAAATTAAAATTAATCCATGTAACGATTACCTTCAAAGAATTCTGAGCTTATTTTACGTGTCTCAAATGAACTTAAAGGAATTTATTATTAAATAGTATAACATAATGTTTTGTTATTACACAAGAATATTTCGACTCTATACATTTAATATTGTCTTAAAGAAGTTTCTTAACACATTTATTACAAAATTTCGTTTTAAAGTACCTGATGATTCCACCGAATCACGATATTCCATAATTTGACCTAAGGAACTTATGGAACAATGAATGATAAATGATGAAAGTTACCCAATCTATATTTTTTGTCTCTAAGTCTGTCATGAATTGTAATATTGTTTTAGATTCGGTAATTTTCTTGTTGTTTAAGAACATATTTTGAATCTGTGCAAATGAATCACTCACAAATACCTCGACATTTCCTGTATTCTCCTGTATTCATATTTGATCCATTTTAATTTTGGTATGGTTAAGCTATAATAATTAATTTCACTTAGTTTAATTTAATTGCATTTGGTTTAGCTCAGCTCAGTATACTAAAAGTTAAGTTAGCTTCATTTTGATAGGGCAATCTCAGTTGGGCGGTTTCTGTACTTCAATTATTGCATTTCAAAAGTTGATGACAGATCTTTGTCGTTAATGAGAATCAGGATAGCAGTATTGCCACCATTTTGTAAGAAATCAAATTAAAGCTGTATCTTGTAGTCCTACGATGGAAAAAACAGGGTTGAATGTATTATTAGGAATGATGGCGTTCGAATATAACATTTATGATAAAAGTTGGAGTTTTTCTCCTCTTTTAATGCTAACTGATATGGACCTTTTTATTCTCTCGCAGTGTAACACCACAGATGTTACTAATATTTACAATTTAATGATGTGATTGCTATTTCTCATGATTGTTATTTTTGTCCAGATTTCTTCCTGTTATTTTATTAAGTGTGTTACAACGATACTTTGTGTTGAAACAAATTTATCAGTCTACATATATGTGTTTTAATTTCAAGATTTGCTGAATTGTGCTCAATATGAGATGGTGCATTGATTTCAGTGGAGTTTTCGTTATTCTAAAATCATAGTTTGTATACCGAAGCAGTAAGTGATCATGACGTTTTTAATTGACTTTTGGCGGTATCTTATCCAGTCTTTGTTTTTAATATCTTTGCCGAAGGAAAAATATTTCACACGGTTGAAAGCTATCATCGTGTTTATATGCAGTAACATGGGATATGAAATAAGACATCAAACGATCACCTGTAGAGAAATTTTAGCTTATTTCACTTGAATAATATGAACTATAACAAAGATATTCATCGATAGTGTTTCGGAACTTAACATCTATTATTGTCTCAATGAAAGTACTGATCACATTATTTACAGAATTCAAGTTTCTGTCTTCGTTGAGCATAGATAATTCCGTTAAATTTAATGTGATAAAACTTACTGTTAGCGTGATTGCCGCCAGGTTGTGATAACTCACATTTATTAACACTGTACAAGAATCCATTGTTGTACAAACACACCTAAATGTTCGATCAGGAATGTTTTTATGGCATTGAAATAAATGATTTCAAAACAAAATTCAGAGTATTGCTGTTACGTTAGTGTTGGCAAATGTGGAACACTGTGTATGTTTATCACTATCTTTGTGTTTGTCAGTTCGTTTTCATTTTTTTCACTCTTTATGCCTTTACCCTTACGAGACACGTTCTATGTGACACCCTTTGTATTCACAATATCGCACAAAAATATATGACGATGCACGCGTAGCGCGGTTTCAAATTAACTGGCTAATTCTCCGAAATAATCAGAATGAAAACGTTTTGATGTAGTCTTGACAAGGGTAAAAACATGTTTTCGATATGGTATGAAACCCGGTGTAGGCAACGTTTTAGCAATCTCTGCATACCATCATTCATTGAAGTTCAATTTTCAGTGAGATGCCGTCGCTAATTAGTGCGCTTTGAGTGTTGATATCAATACACACATTTCGAATTGAAGGTAAAGTTAAGTTCAAGACTAGGACAAAAAGACAGCAAGATTATGTTGTTTGTTTCATTTGATAGCTTGTTTCACTATGAACATACAAACATAATCGGCATGACCTTTGACTGTAGTAGGTCGCATCGAATAAATCGAAATTTGTCGTGCGGGTGCGGAGGGGGAGGGTTATTGCTCAAAAGCTAAAAGCACACAAGAATGAACGGAGTAGGGATAGACAAGCACAAGGACGAAAGAAAAACGCAAGAATTACTAGGAACGTCCACACGACATGTTTTCTCTATGGAATTATGAACACGACCTGCATGACCGAGGTCACAAAGATCCAAATATACTACTTTTTACATCCCTTTTAGAATTGAATACATTGCCCACTTATAAGTTAAAATAACAGGATTATGCGTCAAATGGCACATGTTGTGAAGATACCACTTTATTTAAAATTTCAAGACGCCCATCTTAAATTTACGAATTGCTATTACTGAGTCCAAAGGTTGCCAATACATCGTGTATCTCATATGTTGCCAGACATATACATGTATAGACTTAACCTTGAACACAAAATGAACCCTGGAGACTCCAACGTAAAACAAAAATAGATTACATGTATGTATCTGCCCTCTCCAATAGTTACATCGTTCACACTCTACAAAACGTACGCCTATCATCTTGTACTAGGCTTATGAAGGCCAGTCAATGGAGGATAACCCCCCATTCCATGGCTAGTCGAAGTGACACGGGATCACGCAATCATGCCAAACGAACATGTGAAACTGACAAAAGGGCTAGCTTTACACGACCAGCGTCTCAAACAACATTTTTTCTTCATGTCTTCGCAGGAGGCTAGTGCTACATGGAAACTAACGCAGGCATAATGCTTGTAAAACGCAAGTCATGGTTTGCAGATACAAATAATGGAGACAGGACTTATCTTGTTCTAATATTTTTAAGTATTTTGCACAAACATCATCATCAATCATATTTCAACAAATTAGTTATGATTGCGTGAAATTGATTATGCAAATTTATCCAAGCTTCGTTAGAAGCACCACTGCTGATCTCTAAAAAGGCATATTTAGAGTCTACCACTGTATATGAAATGGTGCTGCAAGCTCTGTGGCGAAATTTAATAAATTCTGGGTGCCAATCAAGGTGATCAACGGCGGGACGGAGAGAGAGACATGTTGGTTAGCATCAGCTTTTCAACTCGTCCCTACATTGAAAACAGATAAATAAACATCTGTCTTCACAAACGTCATTGTTTTATCTTTCGAGTCACGTGTTACATATTAACTAAATTTAAAAATATTTAATGATTTCATTTTGTAATTGTTAATACAAGTAGCTGGAGTGGTGGTTATCTGATAAGCTTTCCTGCACGGAAGAACATTGTTGGAAGCCGGAGAAAAACGTCGGGAGTATGTGTACTAATAACATGTACTGAAACCAGATATGAACTGTAAATGCTCACGTGTTTCATTATATATTGAAGTTATGTGTAAATTTGAACCTTTGCCACATGTTTGCAACTTCATTGAAATTATTATGATCAACATAATGAACAATAATCACCGCCGATTAATTCTAAAAGGTCATGAAGTATACAAATATGTAATTAGCTGAAATAAAAATATTAAAGTAATTTAACTGCACTTAAAAACCATCTCCTGTTGATTGACCAATCAGAGTGCTCAATTCAGGGTGTTTTATCTACTCATAAAGCCTTGGTCACCAAATTCCAGAAACGAATGACAGCGCCGTAGTAAAGTACTGTCCAATCAAAAGTGAACATGTCATATTCTGTAGACATCTGGTACGTTTTAATATTCAAATTTGGTAACACAGCGGAAACCAGCTGCAACACAAAATCTGCTGTGCCCTAGGGCATTTATATAATGTGCCCTAGGGCATTTATAGGATGTTCCATTACATTGGAAGGCTATTTCACAAATAAAAGTTTTAATTCATATCCTAAACATGTTACATTGACAAAGGGGACGGTTGACGTAGACACATTGAAAACGAAAATATATCAGTTAGGGGCGATAGTTTTTAAGTCGGATAAAACCCTCATACTCGGGCTCTTCTGGTATATAAAGTCCAACCCTACGATAAAATGTCTCGGCCTGCGGCCTCGACATTTTATCATTGGGTTGGACTTTATATACCAGAAGAGCCCTCGTACTCGGGCTTTATCCTATACTTATTGTATCACCACTTTATCTAGCAAGTGTAATTACCGTTGGCCAAGTCCTTCAAGCCATATATGCCGAGCTGTGAAAGCTCATTAGATATGCAAATTATAAATAAGCTGACATGAAAATGTGAAATGACTTTCGATATTGTTTTGATCTAGTACCTGGTATAATCATCAATGTACATAGCATGTTTTGCCAACTTTGATCAAGTAAATCCCGGTATATATCCCTAATAAGCACAGTTAATTAAATATGTAAATTAGGAAGTGGCTTTAGTAAAAATGCTTAGTGATTGTCAGTAATGTTGTATCATGGTATCTGCAATATGGTAGCAAATTTTGTCAACTTTGGTCAAGTCAATTCAGACATATATCTCTAATTAGGAAAGTTTATTAAATATGCAAATTAGGAATTGGCTGAAGAGAAAATGCTAGATGACTTTCAATAATATTGAATTATAGAGTCTTTAATATACATAGTAAGTTTCATCAATTTTGATCAAGTCCATTAAGATAAATATACCTAATTATGAAAATTCATTTAATATTAAAATTAGATTTTGGCTGAAGTAAAAATGTCTTTTGACTTTCAATAATGTTATATCACAGTATCTTTGATGTATATAGTAAGTTTCAACAACTACAATCAAGTTAATTCAGATATATATCCCTAATTGGGAAAGTTCATTAAATATGCAAATTCGGAATTGGCTGAAGTAAAAATGTTTAATGACTTTCAAAAATGTTGTATCATAGTGGCTTCAATACATGTAGCAAGTTTCATCAACTTTGGTCCAGTCATTTCAAATATATTCCTAATTAACAAAGTTCATGAAATATGCAAATTAGGAATTGGCTGAAATTAAAACGCTTAATGACTTTCAATAATGTTAAATCATAGTATCTTTATATACATACCAAGTTTGGTTAATTTTGATCAAGTCAAATCAGACATATATCCCTAGTTAGGAAAGTTCATTAAATATGCAAATTAGCATTTATCTTTCATGTCACCCTTTATGGTTCCCACTGCTGATATATCTTGGTGTGATCAACATTTGTAGCAAATCTCATCAAATGTAAATGAGCAAAAAGTATGCAAGCCAGACCCACCAAAACTAATCAGTTCTTGGCATTTGCTAACTGAATATATGTACCAGATTTGATTCTGATCTGATAAGCCGTTTTTGAGATAATGGACCAACAGACAGACAGACAGACAGACAGACAGACAGACAGACAGACAGATAGACAGACAGACACACAGACACACAGACAGACAGACAGACAGACAGACATCGCTGCAACATATGCCCACGTGTGTAAACACGTGTACTGAAAACTGTTACGTGCCTCACTATTGATAATGTAATTGTTGATTCATTTAGATACTCGCGGTGGCACCATAGCTAAAATTAGCAAGTTTGGTTTTGGAGAAACGAAGGCCAAGGTCAAACAGTACCTAGTGTAGAAATCCAGGCTTTAGCATACGTGGAATAAAGTGTAAACACTTTACATTTGACCTAACTTGTAGCCTCTTTGACTAATAACCAGCACATGGATTGGAGTTGAAAATATAATTATGTTCCTTCAATTACTGTTTCTCAAGACCTAATTATAAGAAATTGTTATGTCTCAGGAATGTTTAGCTTCTCATACTGCAATGATTGTATGTTCTGGTATTTCCTCTATATCAACACACTAATATTACCTCTTAAACTAGAATACGCCTCGGTGACAGAGGTTAATGTTTACAAATTTTCAAAACACTTTGCTTGTCCGCCGCGGATGTGGACTTTTTTGAAGTTCTAGAACGTATAATATAGAAATTTCACCTTTTTTAATTTGTTATATTTATTTGATTGAAAATGGAAAATTTAATTATTAAACATGCATATCGGGATGGCGGTCATTGCAGATTTGAAATGTAAGAGTGGGGTATTTTGGTTTTGTAATACCGAAATATACGAGGTTACCCTTTTCGCCCTCATACAATGAAAGAACACAAAGTAAGTATATTTAAAACAGTCAATAATTTGAAGGGGTGGCCTTGCATTGAGTCAGATATTGCCAGACCGCAAAGAAACGGGTGTTGTCCGAACACGTCAAATGAATGCTGACACCGTGGATTTGTTCTGTTTTGTCATATATAACAATAGTGACTCGCGTGGTACCTGTACCCGATAAGATACCTTTGGTGAATGTATTTAACCTTTGAAATTTTATGGCTCCGTACTGATAAAAAAGTAGAAACTGCAGTCTGTATTTACACCGACTTACATTACATTTAAATAAATTCGCTCAGTCAATTGCACATCGCTTTAGCTACATTTTTATCCAATCTCGAGTTAAGTCAGTTTATTGAAGGATTCGGTTGTGTTGTACACTTCTTCAAAATAGTCCGTTATTCAACCGTGTGCTCAACGATAAATAATATCAGCATTAACACGTTTCAAGAATGCTATCGAGTGAACTGGTTGTTTGTCTTGTAAAGTGTTACAATACCCGCAGACTCTCTAGCGAGTCTTCAGTTTTTGCGGTAGAATATACAATATAATTTCGTATGCATTTAACAGTCCCATCTTCGATGTTTTCGTTAAAGGTGCAATGGAATTTCTGATTTATGCGTAATAACTTGTTTGTCTATGACATAACATTCACAGCTTGCAATACTTAATGTGTTTAAGTTGCATGCCACTGGAGCCTTAGCTATAGCCAGTACAGCTTAAAGCCACAATAGCTGCGAATTTTATGCATTATTTTCATGATTTTATTTTCAAACCAAAGTTGATTAGTGTAAATGTGCTAACTGAAGGACTTTTATGGAAGTATCACTGCTCGCTGATATGGATCATGCCTACACGTTTTAACAGTCTGGATAATAAACGGGTGCCGCACTCATAAAATGTAGCCCAAAGGAAAAGTACAAAAACACAGTATTTCCAGTACATGCACATTGCGATCATACCAGAAACAAGCATGTGGCCATTAGCTTGAACGCACAACGCACGATGGTCAACATTTTGTTGTTACAATCTCTATTTTTCTCTGTCATATGATTAGTTTTTGAAATTTTGAAATCTAAAATGATGTTATATCGTTTGAATTTACGTGCCACTTTCGACACCTATGACATTGTTATACACTTTGTCAATCTTTAAGGGTCATAATCAAAGAAGATATTTTGAGATCGGTTTATTACACATTTTTGCAGCTACTGGGGCTTTAAGGTATCGTTCGACTACAAGAACTTACAGCAAGAATCTTTCTTTCAGCTATCTAATTTACATGTATTCTATCCCTCATATCAAATTATGGTAGCGAGTACGTGTGTACGTTATTATACAAATATATTGGTGTCAACAATATCAATAAATATCCGATAACGCCAGACAGAACTGCTAACACCTGTCACGTTCACAAACTACTCGAAATCGAAGCCATCGGCCTAGTCTCAACGCATTAACTTCGCATTCAAGCATTTTGCTTAAATACACAATTTTGACGAAATTTGCACTTCACAGCTAAGCAGCCCGTTGATTCTACCGTTTTTATAATGCACTTGCAGTTCTAGCTGTAATGGTGGGCATGCGTACTGTCTTTCTCTGTCTCCATTTCACTCCCCAATATCTTTCATCTGTCACTGTTGCAGTAGGGCTAGTCTGTTCGTATCACGCATCGTCTCTCATTAACGTAGTCAGACGTTACCAACGATAGACGAATTTATGTCAAGGCATAAAAATATTCGACAAAAAATAAGATACGTTAGGTTTTTGCAAGTTCTAAAAGGGGCGATAGAATCACCAAATTCATGTCAAAATCCAAAATTTTCAATTGGAGCTGGGACTGCTTACACCTGCTTCCATGTACTTACTACAACGACTGTTTTATAAAAGAGGCGAAGTTAGACAAAATTAAGAATTCTCAGCTCAACGTGAAAACTTTAAAGCATTATCTGGATTCTCGCTTATATAAAAAGAGTTTAATTTACAATTTCACTTTGGGCTCAAGATTTCGGGTTCCTGGTGCGCTGGACAAGTTTTTCGCGACTGAGAAAAAGGCAAACATTGCAAAACAAAACAAAAAATTACATATACTGAAGTAGTTGTAGCTGATAAATATTCTGTTTTGTCGGTTCAACTGTTCGGCTGTCTAAAAAACGACTGACGTCATCATCTCATTTATCACCGTGATATGGCTTCATGCCACCATTGTTCGATTCTTTATCTCGATATCAACAAGTGGAGTACCTGGTACGATCCAGGGAGACAAAAAACTCATTTACATTTTACGAAAGCCAAAGCAATAATATTTGTAGGATTCATCACATGAATTTCCTGCTAGTCCCTTATCGAATAGGTCCCTAAACCTTTCATTCATAAAATCATAAAGATAATAGTATCATCAGTGATTTAAGTGTCTGCCTTATCTAACCACAACTGGTCATTTCACTCTCACTGTGTTGATGAAACAGCACTGAATACTGCAGTCTTAACGAGACGTATAATTTTCTTTCAGGCACTCATCAACATTTCGCACTTTTGAACTTTCGTTCAAGGGGAGGGAGGAGGGGTTTTGATCTAAACGAAGGAATTTTGTTTCTTGAACTTATTCGACAATCTGAGAAGCTCCTAAGTTGGTGTTAACACAGGCTACAGTCTCTACTTTTGCTCTTGATCGCGACACAACTAACGTTGAACTTCACAACTTGCAAGACTTGAAATGAGTTTATAGGCACTGTTCGCGATCCCTAGGCTCGCCTTTGTTCTAGTCCGTAGTAAGATTATGGAGATGTGATAGCCTTTTGTTTACCATCCAAATTGTAATCTGGTGGGTAAATTTTCTGATGAGACAATCTTGTTCTAACACAGGCCTTTAAGTTGCAGATGTCACTGAGGCCATAGCTGCTCAGTACAGATAAGCGTTTTCGATCGATGATAACAAAGAGTGGTAATCTGTCAGAATAGTTTCAACTATCTGATTTATTCTATCGCGTCATATCAAATCATGGCAGCGAGCGTGATACCTGTGTCCCGTTATTCTACAAGAATATCGGTGTCAATAGTTTCAATAAATACCGAATAACGCTAGGGAGTGTTGCAAACACAAGTCACATTCACAAGCGACTCGAAATCGAAGCCATCGGCCTCGTCTAAACACATACCTTCGCATTCAAGCGTTTTGGTTGAATTGCACTTGTTTTGACGAAATTTGCACTTCACAAACAAGTCTTTTGACAACCCGTTGATTCTACCATTTCAATGCACTTGCAGTTATGGCGGGCATGTGTACTGTTTTCCCGGTCTATGTGCATTTCTCTCATCAACAGCCTTCATCTGTTAAACGTCACTGTTGTAGTGGGGCTAGGCTGTTCGTCTCTAATGAACGTAGTCAGACGTTACCAACGATCGTCGGATTTATGTCAAGGCATAACACATCCGATAAAATAAAGATCCCTTAGATTTTCGCAATCACTAAAAGGGACGATAGAATCATCCAAATTCATGTCACAATCCAGAATTTTCAATTGGAGCTGGGACTGCTTTCACCTGCTAACATGTAATTTCTTCAACGACTGTTTTATAAAAGAGGCAAAGTTAGACAAAATTAAGCATTCTCAGCCCAGCATGAAAACTTTAAAATATTGTCTGGATTCTCGCCTATATAGAAATAGTTTAATAACAATTTTAATTTTGGCTCAAGATTTCGGGTTCCTGGCACGCTGAAGTTTTCGCAGAAAGAAGAAAACATGGCGAAACAAACAAAAATCACGGATACTGAAATAATTGTAGCTGATAGGCATTCTACCTTGTCGTTTCAACTGTTCGGCTGTCTCAAAAACGACTGACGTCATCATATCATTTATCACCGTAATATGGCTTAATGCCACCATTGTTTGATTCTTTATCTCCATACCAACAGGTGGAGGTCCTGGTACGATACAGAGAGACAAACAACTCATTTGCATGATACGGAAGCCGATAAGATTTGTCGGATTCATCACATGAACGTCCTGGTGGTTCTGAATCGAATAATCGATTTTTCAAAATGGTCATTTAATAGTTCACAGGGAAATAAATATAGCTACGAGAGTCCTGCAAAACTGTGAATATCATAATATAAAGTAAGCGTAATCAAGGATGTGCATTTAAATGTGAAAAAGGTTATTTCGGTCTAGTAGAGGGGACACATACACTCCTTGCAACCATAGACAGTAGAAGCAAGGCGTCTACTGTCTATGGCTACCTATCCGTCTAGCTTTACCGCCTATAAAAAACATGTGTATTTTACAGAGCCTTGCTATCCAATGTTTATTTTAAATATAGTTATGAAAACATGACATCGTTTTGATAATTCGGCAGGTCAGGGAAACTAACCATGTTGCCATTTTTCCTGTTGATTTGTTTTGCTATTCTATAGGTGACGAATGTTTGCCATATGCAAAATGGATTTTGCGACCCCCACCCCGATCAATAGACTTGTGCGCTATCACATTTCTTTTTGGGATGGATATAGGGCGTTTGAAGGGGTAATTTTAGTTAAATGCATTTGCGCTAACGGTTGACTACAGAACATCTGAAGCAAATAAGCTGACAACAATATGAGTCATCTTTCCATTGATTTTTCTCATTTGATTCCTATAAATTCATATATATGCAGGATACTACACAAATGTGTATAGCTGGAGTACAAGATGTTTGTATCACATTTGATGATAAGATCATATTAAAGGTACCGCTGCAATTAAGTAAAATAAAATACAAAGTCATAACTGTGACCGACGTAAAAATTTTATTTCAAAGCTCTCTGCAGAGGGCGCTATTACATAAATGTAACACTGAGTCGAACCTGGACATACGATATAATTTTGGGTGTTGGGGTGTTGAAAGAGACATTTTACTTTGTGTCACCTATATTGCGCCAGAGGGGTCATCCTTTTATAATTCCGTAAATTATAGTAACGGTATTGAAAATCTAGAAGACAAACTGATTCAAATTCAAGCAGACCATGAAGGATGTAATTTGATGGTTATCGGGGATTTCAATGCTCGATGTGGAAATTTAGAAGATTTTATCATTGAGGATGAAAATACTGTAATTGGAGAGTTGGCGGACAGCTACCCAAACGATCATTTCAACACACCGAGAAATTCTAAAGATTCAGTGGTAAATAATTTCGGAATGTCTTTGATCTCCATGTGTTGCTCTTTAAGTTTACATTTTCTAAATGGAAGAGTAACTGGTGACGAGGAAGGGGATTTTACGTGTATAGCCAATAGAGGCAGAAGTACTGTTGATTATGTATGTGTATCTACTGACTTGTATCGCCATATTTCACATTTTGAAATACCAACAATGGATGGATCTGATCATTTCCCACTGACATGTATTTTAAAGTGTAACACATCGGGTGATCCTGCTTCTCCTTTTGAGAATGCTCGTATTGCTAGAGGTACTTACAAATGGAAAGAAGGTTCAAAAAGTTTATATCGTGATTTTTTATCAACGCAATACGTGAAAGATAAGCTACATGATTTGCTTATGTTGGTTGATTCTGATGTAAATGTAGTGGTGAAAAATTTATCTGCTCTGCTTGAAGAAGCGGGCAAAAATGCACATATGTTCATGCCTTTCAAAGCAGAAAATGGTATTGCACAGCGCACACAAGCAACATGGTTTGATCAAGAATGCAGGCAGAAAAGACATCTGAAATTCCAGTGCTTGAACAGATTTAGAATATCTGGTGATCCAGCTGACTATGATGAATATTCAAAGGTCAGAAACGAATACACAAAAATGTGCAGAGAAAAGTCGACACATTTCACCAATTTGCAAAATAATAGACTGCACTCGACAAAAAATGTAAATGAAATGTGGAAAATTCTTAGTGGGTTAAAATACAAAGGAAATCCTGCAAATGTCATTGACATTCAATCCTGGGGTATGTACTTTTCTTCCCTGTTAAACGTAAATCACGAGGAGGCAAATGTTCAGGAAATTTATTCGGCAGATTTAGGACAGGTTTACATTGAAGAGGACACTTTAAATGCACCAATTACAGATACTGAAATCCTAGAAAGCATTCAAAATTTGAAGAAAAATAAAGCAGCTGGGGAAGACTATCTTATTGGAGAATTTTTCAAATCAGCTCAAGATATATTGTTACCCATTTTAAATAAGCTTTTCAATAGAATTTATGATACTGGTGTTTTCCCTTCAGCTGGGGAAAGGGAATTATTTTGCCACTTTACAAGAAAGGAGATACGGGAAATCCGGAAATTATAGAGGTATTACATTGCTTAGTGTTTTCAGTAAAATTTTTACGGGTATTTTAAATAAGAGGCTTTATTGTTGGGCAGAAGCAACCAATAAGATCCCGGAAGAACAAGCTGGTTTTCGTAAGAAATACAGTACAATAGATAACATGTTTGTTTTAAATGCACTCATTCAAAAACACTTGTCCAGGAAGAAATGCCTTTTATTGTCTTTTTGTTGATTTTCAAAAGGCGTTTGACAGTGTAGAGCACAAGAAATTATTTGAAAAACTGTCTATGTCTGGAGTTGGTGGTAAAATGTTAAACATGATTAAGAGCATTTACAAGGATGTACAATCTTGTGTAAGAGTTCAGAACCAGTATTCAGATCTTTTCAACTGTAATATTGGCGTCAGACAAGGATGCATGCTTAGCCCTTATTATTTGTTTTATTTATTAATGAATTACAGTTGTGTATAATGAATGCAGGGTATACAGGGGTGCAAATAGATTATTTGTATGATCTTTTTTTACTTTTGTTTGCGGACGACATTATTTTGTTTTCAAATACGGTAAACGGTTTACAAAATCTTATCAATGTGCTTTCAAATTATTGTGAGAAGTTGAAACTAAAGGTGAACCTAGATAAAACAAAGATTGTTGTTTTTAAACGAGGTGGAAAACTGGCTAGAAAAGAGAGATGGTATTTTAACGGAAAGCGGATCTCTGCTGTAAGCTTTTACAAATATCTTGGTTTGTTATTTTCTTGTAGGGGTAGTTGGGGTAAGGCAATAAAGACCTTGGCCCAACAAGCAGTAAAAATCTAGCCGTACTACAAAGGTTTTATTATAAAATTAAAAAGCTGCCGTTATCATCGTATTTCAAATTATTTGACGCTATGGTTACTCCTATTTTGACGTATGGAGCTGAAATTTGGGGTTATAAGCTTTATGACAATGTTGAAAGAGTTCAACAAAAAGCTTGTAAAAATATTCTTTGCGTACGATTAAATACATCTAGAAATGCAGTTTTAGGGGAATGTGGCAGACTACCGGTATTTGTTATAAGTGTTAAGAAGTGTATCAAGTATTGGTTAAAACTGATTCAAATGGAAAACTACAGACTCCCTTTCAGAGCCTATAAAATGCTTAAAAATTTAGATGATAGTGGGAAAATTACTTGGGCAAGTCAAGTACGCATTCTACTGCAAAACTTTGGTTTTCATTATGCGTGGTTGGCTCAGGAAGTTGGAAATCTTGATTATTTTTTGTCTTTATTTGTATCAAGAGTCGTTGAAGTTTCGATGCAAACGTGGCATACAAACATTCATAAGGTAACTTCACTTTATAATTATATTACTTTTAAATATTTGTTAGAACCAGAAAGGTATATTGACATTTTACCAGAAAGACACCTCATATCAGCAGTCGCCAGAATCAGATGTGCAGTAGAAAGCAAATTAGAAATTGTAAGAGGAAGAGAACTAAAAATAGAAAGACAGTTGAGATTATGTAGATTTTGCAAGAAGAGATCTGTAGATGATGAATATCATTTTTTGTTGATATGTGACTTTACTCAAACATTAAGACAACATTATCTGCCTGTATATTACACTGAGAATGTATCCTTTGTAAAATTTATTGAACTAATGAAAAATAGGGATAAGCATGTGATTTTTGGCCTTGCCAAATATATTCACCATGGTATACACAAGAGAAAGATGTCAGAGAGACCACAAGTGTAAGTGATATAAGTATTGTACGGCGAGTGTGTCTGTCTTTTTGTAGTTTTCTTTTTCGGTAGATTTGGAATTGTTACTGATAGTGATTTAACCTTTGCCCCTTCAAAAGACTTATGTATTTCCTTTTATAGTTTGTGTAACGAAAGGCTGGTGGCCTATGTTATTGAAGCAATAAATTCACTAATATGCTGATATTAATTTTTATAATGTTCAATATATTTTTCAGTGTGGCTCAATCGATTGTATTGTTAGAAAGTTTTCAATAACCAAAGCCACTATAACAAACTATCCAAGTGTTCATTCAATGCAATCGATCATTGAGAAAATACAGTTTCATACCAGTTCGACAAATACTAGTAATGCCAGTAGCTGTAACTATTGATAAAACTCCCAGCGTATTTTTTGAGGCCAAAAATGCTCTTTGTCTTCTTCTCCTTCTCCCTAATAGTTTTAAAATTTAACAGTATTTAAGATTTAAACAATATAGATTGTGTATTACATGTGATGTAATCGTTAACAGTTTGACATTACATACAATCGGTTGAAATCTTTACACTAAGGATTCCAACATCAATTGAACAGGGGACAAGACATGTGACACGATTGGAACTAATTTGGAATAATTGGATTTTTATATTTTTCAAATTTCTAAAAAGTTTTAGGAGTCCTATAGCTGAATGTTGCAATATTGCAAATTACTCATAAAACAAGTGTGTAATGTAAAAAGAAAAGTAGACGAGATTACATTTGTAGATGAAATTGACATTACTTCACCATCCAAATATTCCAAATTAGTTCCAATCGTGTTTAAGATAACATTTGTAAATTAAATCGACATTATTTCACCATCAAATTATTCCGAATTATTCCAATCGTGTTATTATAAGTCAGAATAAAATATAGAATTTTTAGACAAAGTTACATTCGAAAGAGATTAAAAATGAAAGATATAATAAAAGATACAATACAATAAGTTAAGAATTTAGTTAAAACAAAAGAAAGCAAAATTAATGCCCCTTTGATTCAGCCAAAATAAGAGAGCCCTTTGTTTCATAACTAATGGAGAAGAATGATATGCTAGGCTGAACTTTGCGCACTTTTTAAAGAACAACAAATTCAAAACACGTCTCACGAACACTTCTTTGTCATTTAAGTTCCCTGTATATTTCCACAAATTGCTGTTTTACCGCAACTTGAATAAACAATTCGAGTTGTAGTTTCCTAAACGTTCTCTCCTAGTAATCTAACGGTTTCTTCTGTAATACTCTTCCAATCCTTTTATTATTCCCTTATCAACAGGCAACCGGCTGCATAAATATCCGCCCTAAACGGACAAAAGCGACTACCGGATTCCATGAATGTGTATAACGAAACTATCTGAGCGTAGCTCTGTTCAGTTTTTCTCGCTTGAAAGTTAAGACAGGCAATAATGATTTAACATTATGTAAATATTTGTAAACTTTTAAAAGATAGAATTCATCGCCTACACCTAAAAAGCACTAAACTTTATCAGCAAACCATGATGCCAAACCAAGGTGGTCCCGACATATGCCCCTCCTTTGGTTTAATTGTGATGACAAAAATAAGAGATTGTTACACATACAAACCACTATTTGATTTTTTTGATTTCCAGACATCTTTCTCGTGTGTTTTTTTTATTTCATCGAATGGGATTTAGTGAATTAATAGTGGATTAAGTAAGAGTTAGCAAAAAATGTACACCCACTCTTTACATGAGATCAACGATATTTACATAGGAATTATCAAAGCTTTCTTAACAACCCCTTTGACAGGAGTTTATTTTATTGCACATAGTCAAAAGACCTGAATAGGGACCATTGTATGCTGGAAATGTGGTACTATTTATATGCAAAAATATTTAAATGGTCGAGACTTCATGTACTTCTCGACAGTTGATGTAATTATTATTATATTTCGAACTGTGTTGTTGTTGTGGATTGAATGACTGTGGGGATCCGGAAGTTCGTCGAATCGAGAACGGCCTTTCTAAACACTCATAAGATACATGATTATGTATATTAGCTAAAATTCACATCTCTAAATAAAAGAAAGCGCATCAGAAATTGACCACAAGTATTTTCCAACATTCCTTAGATGAGAAGATGCTGGTACTTAGACATCTCCTCTTCTTTACACGTAAGGGTATACATGTAAAAATGTGTTTTCACGTTACCTATATTCCATTGAAATCATCTCAGTCTGTTGTTGATAAAACTGTAGGCTGTTGCATTAATTTTTCTCTGTCTTCAAAATCTACTGTTGATTAAATAGATTTTTAAAACTTTATTAACGTTTATAAGTGTGTCATTAGACGACGCTGTACTAAGACCTGTAAGAAATTGAGTGTGTTAATACTTTTGATTAACATCGTATTGGTAAATATTGCAACTGAACTCAAACATCTTGGTGATGTCGACTATAAAAACATTTCGTTTACAAAATGAATTAACATTTGCATAAATATGTAAGGAAGTTTGCCAAGGTAGCCCTCACTTCCAGGAAGAACACACTGATATTAATACTGCAACCTCACCTTCCTCATCCCTTCAGCATGATTTCGTATGTTTAACATTGACTTATAGTAATCAACTTGACCGATAATAACTTCCACAGCTATTCTGCGTTTTTTATACTTATTTCCTTGACGATTGTCAGCAGACGTAGCTTCTTACAATTCATAAAACTGCTTACATTTCCTAACTTTAAAGTAACCAATATTGTCTTGCGTTGAGTGGTGTACGTGTATTGTTTTAACAGATGCTAAACTCATTAGAAATGACATAAGGTTAACTTAGACTCAAGCTTCAAGTTGGAAGATTAGCTAATCTTGTTTTGACAATATTTTCTCTCCTTTAATTTTCCGACATATCTGTATTTAATTTAAGTTGTGTGCCACGCAAGTTATTCATTCGTTAATTATAATATGTATTATTAGTAGTATACAGGTATTAAGTAATCATTGACATGTGAGCTGGCCGCGATTTGCCTTGCACCAGACATCGCTCCTGTAAAAAAATCGTATTGCTGACCAGAAATCGACACAACATCCCCTATGATTCAGTACTTACGATCTCCAACTGTTTTTTAGCACACATGCAAAAACGACAAATCGCCTCAATGGTCATATGAAACGAAATCCCCTCCTGTATTTGTCACTAAGTAAGAGGCATGACCCAAGGATTACATTACTTGAACCAAACATTGGATATAGAATTGAACAACATTTGAACTAATTTGGGATAATTGCACACTCATACTTTACAAATTTCTCAAAAGTGTTAGGTGCCATATAGCTGAATGTTGCAATGTTACAAATTGCTCATAAAAACAAGTGTTTAACATAAAAAGAAAAACAGATGAGATAATATTTGTAGATTAAATCAGCATTACTTTACCATCCAATTATCCCAAATTAGTTCCAAACGCGTTACTTGAAGAATATTAGTGAAATATTCGTTTTTGGATAACAGGCCTTGTGCGAGGTCAGATCGCCAGCCCGTAACTCGTTTCTAAGATGTAAGATCACAATAAGCAGCATAAAGGTGATACAGAAGAATGGATGGAGGATTCAAATTACAAAATTGTAAGAACTTTTGTCTTCGTCATAGTAGTTCGTTGACTTTCTTCATGATTGTTTATCGTTAATTGGCATATTTCGACTCCTTGCTACGCAAGCGACGGTGTAATAACGTTTAACCGACAATCATAATATCTAAGGTGAGGAATGTTACCTTTCACTTTCGTCACTACGTGCATTAATGCTCACACAGTCCATGTAGAATACTGTATTAATAGCCACATAGTGAAACGATAGTCGCCGTGTCTATTAGACTGAATTACGGTGGCGCTAGTTAGGATGAACTGTGTGACGCATATATCCCTTTTGAGCCATAAAGAGTCAAGTGAGACATCACATTGAGAATTGCGATAAATATATCAATGGTTTGTAAAGAATCAATGATTGTCAATAAATCAAGCATCATCAATAAGCATTAAACTTCAAACATGTGAGTAAACTTTCGTATCAACTAGCGTCTCAACCCACTGCAAGGGGTAAACTCAGAGTTTTCATCTTGATTTATCACGTCCCCTTGTACTTTGACATCACTGTCCTGTGATGGCAGGTGCGCATATGATAGCTATCTCCAAGGTGATCTCAAAACTTATTCGATATAAAAATTCAATGGCTACTGTTCAAAGGATTTAACAGGTGGTCAATCGAAGCCGAACCTGAATTTTCTTTTCTGGGTTGTTTATGTTTGAACGAGTAGGAAAGTTGCCACTTGTATAAGGATATTGTACACGCAACAAATTTGGCCAATTATAAATAGGGCAATTAAGTAATCAATACCTGAGAGTAACTCTGAGAAAGGTGCGGGGTGACATAGAAATAAACCGTTCGTTTCGCCACTTCAGGTCACTTGAAGTATGCTCTCAAACAACTTTAGTAATATTAAGCAGGCAAGAGGAGGGGATAAGTACTTTGTTACAGTCGATAAAAGGCCGCGGTCTTTGTTGCCGTTGCAAAGCAAAAGGGTAATATATGGAGTCGTTAAGAGGGGTCAAAATTTAGTGGTGTGAGGGTTGACGGACACAACAAAATAATATATGTTATGATCTTAAAATAATTAGTGAGGCAATGTGAATATTTGGTCATAATTTGTGCCATCATAATTTGCGCCATTCAAATTGCTATATAATCTTCTCTAACATCCGGGAGTTCTCTAGGAATGACATTAAGGAGCATCTTAATTACAATTCCATGGCTTGCGAGGTTTCATTGTAAAAATCGTCAGTTTGAACTTAGGGGAGAAAAGAAGGAGAAAGTTTTTTATAATTTACATTGCTTTATGTGAGGAAGCAATATCGCCGAGCTACGCCCTCAACTATTTTCCGTATCATTTGCATTTAGTGCGACATTGATTTATTTCACAAAGGGTTGAAACTGGCACCTTCTAACCTACTGTAAACAAATGCGTCTTGGACTTTGGTTTTAATCTGTTGATAAACAGGCAGAACTCTGAATTTCCTATTTTCGATAAATATCCGCGATTTATCACGTCAAAGTTAAACTTGCAGGTGAGTTTAGATGGAACTTGACCCGGTATATGACATTTTTCATACAAATTGCAGTCTTCAAAACTCGATCGACAAATGTCACTCGAAGAAGTGATCAGAAACTGAATAGATTGTAGGTGCCAATGCCGCCCACCTATTGCTGCCATATTTTCTACTGTTCATTGCGATTCTGATACGGGCATTACCACGTCAACTTTTTCATTCAAGGCGCTGGTAGTAGTTTTTGGTGTTCAAGCCATCAGCTGATTGGCTGTGCTTCAATGGTTTAAGGTTAGTTTCATTGTAAGTTACAGTAACATTCAAAATTGCACGTGTGTTTTCATTTGCTATTTTGAACGCCATAAGAAGCCATGTTTTATAAAGCGTGTAGGTGTTTATGTATGTCTTCATATCGAGACGAGTACAGGCTGCTTTTTACATTAAAGCCGGCTTCGTTTGCAATTAAAGCTACCCTCCTATGTTCTGACCTTGATTTTGCCAAACATCTTGTCTTTCGATTTCCAGTTACTAGATGCACAATTATATCCGGATGATGGCAAACATGATACTTTCTCTAAGCTTCAAAATTTCCTTGATGGCATTTGTCCTCATCACCATAAAGTGTCTTCCAGAGGTGAGTATCATAAGTCACTGGAATCACTACTGTAACAGATTCATATACTGTATCACCACATACAATATTTAGACAATTTGAGACCATTCCTAACGGGTGTAGCTTGCTAGCAGGGTACGCTTACCCATTCCGGACACCTGGTACCTTGCCTAACTATCAGTGGTTCAGGATGGTCCTACTTAAATTTGTAAATCTCAAATGTACCATGGACCTGGTAATGTATTACGTTGAATGGAAATGATTATTGGACCAGTTTAATGTCATATGCGTCGTCTGTAAACAATATCGAAACAAGAGTGCGCTAGTATTCAAATTGCAAAAATAAATCACCTCACAATACAGAAAGCTTTTGATATCGATCAGGCACTGTCATTTGCCTTTTTGTCTGTGTCTGCGTTGCTACCTTTCTATATGTATGTATGTATGTATGTATGTATGTATGTATGTATGTATGTATGTATGTATGTATGTATGTATGTATGTATGTATGTATGTATGTATGTATGTATGTATGTATGTATGTATGTATGTATGTATGTATGTATGTATGTATGTATGTATGTATGTATGTATGTATGTATGTATGTATGTATGTATGTATGTATGTATGTATGTATGTATGTATGTATGTATGTATGTATGTATGTATGTATGTATGTATGTATACATTTGTTGTCTGTAAATTCATTGCATGGGCGTTTTATGGCCATACTTTTGAAAGATGCACAAATACATGTACATTTAAAAAACAATTGTATGAAGACGGCTAAGTTGCTTGAAAACCTACAGTAAGAGCAGGCACAAGGGGGCATATTTCACTTCTTTTCACTTTCTAATTAGTTATGCGTCAATATTTGTTGCAATATAAGGACGCCTGCAAAGTGATACCCAATTTTTTCAGTTATGATGAATTTCTTAGTACATGTGAATGTTAAATATAAGCGAATTTCTCTTCTCTGCTTCAGCAAAACGTGATAGTCCTGTTTTTATACGATTGCACTCTTCCAACAATGCTCTATGGAGATAGTATCAAACCTGGAAAAGTATGAAATTAGAAATGTATGTCATATTCTCCCGCTGACTTGCCACAGAATTACATTACGTCCGTCCTTTACAACTTGCAAGAGCTTAAACCTCTAATAAATTGACGAACAATCAGTGAGTACAGACTCAAAGTTGGTATAAATTCTTGTTGACCTTTTACCTACTTTTAACTCCCTGAGCTTCAACTAATCATACACATTTAGTTACCATGTAAATAGTCCATCTTTTTCATTTAAACAATTTTGCATGATATTTTTGTATTTGGAAACTGCAATAAATGTCCCGAAACACGCTAGATCCGAAGTCAGTGCATGCTGGGCTGTTTTAATTCTAATAAGGGGAAGTCGTATGCACCGATTACATGTATATCTCAAAATTTTGTACGGGACAATTGAAAGGCCATATAAATTACGAGTACTTCTTGTTTACAAATCGCAGGTATGTTGACAAATGTATGGTGTTGTCATACACTTGTATACCAGTTCTTGTTGAATTATAACCCCTGCCTGACCTTTCAAAGACCTAGATGCCAACGTACATTTTTTGTTTGTTGACTGGTTAATGTTTATTAGACCCCAGAAAAGTAAGCATCTAAATCACAGAATCAAGCTATAGTATCATGCATGTCACAACGTTTGAACTTCGCAGGTAGTTTGTGTTCTTGTAAGACACAATTCATGTAAAATTGAATGCAAGACATACCCCTTATCAACATTTAACACTTTTGAGTAGTGAGAAATTTTCGGGATTCTTGGCATTTAAGTGAGAAATCGTGTGAATTTGCTAGAGGTTTGAGTGTTGTCATCAATGATATTTTGTAATTACAAAACACCTTCATTTGGCTGCACCTCACACAATGTATTGCTCTATTACAAGTCGTCTTTAGAGCGTCAAATTCAATATGTCAAAACAAATAATATATGAAAATTTCTCTGTTCGATCATCGAGTGTCAACACTCTATCGTCATAACAGAAATTTCTGGACCACAACATATGTTGTTATGGTTAGAGAAATGTTTGACTGTGCTTCAACGTCTATTAATACTTTTACCAGAGGACCAGTATGTCAGTATAAAGAAAGTGGCAACTGCAATCGATTCACACTGAGTGCTAAGGAGCGATACACGTCTCCGAATAGCTGACTCGTTCTATGTGAACTGGGAAAATTTTAGACCCTCTCGCTAGGCTGACTTTAAGTAATTTGTTCTTTGTTCATATTATGGCTGTAATTGAGAAATTGGTGAAAACGTTTTGTTTTCATTTCTCTATGAGGTGATTTCACAAAATAGTATTAACATAATTGTAGAATTTTAAGTAGATACATTCTGTCTTTCTGTCTTATCAACCTACTCTTCTGACTTTTTGGCAATTGCCACTTTTTAGGTAGTCGGTGTGAACATAAATTCCAACTGTACGCTTACCCGTTGCCCACCAGGATATAAGTTCGCGGGGTGTGAGAGAGAATCTGGTTCTAACGACGAGGAGTGTCAGGTGTGTGAAGATGGGACATACTCCCAGTATCACTCCTATTCTCCCCGATGTCAGACATGCTCTGTGTGTAGTACAGATGAAATAAGAGTCCATCCTTGTTCAAGAACCCGTAACACCCTTTGCAGAAGGAAAACCTCCAAATTCTTTGTAAGGATCGCTGAGCAGTTTCCATTAACTCAAGAGGATGAACAACAAGGAGAAGACTCGTTTAATGAAGGTTCAGGTAACAAGCTTAACTTCGATATTTGTAAGCCCTATTATGAAATCTGAGAAGATGGCCATGCCACAAAGAGATGAAATCACAGCTTATACACAATATAAATTTTATATTCACATAAGTCACCAAGTGCATTTTCCAGTAGTTTGTGGAGGAAACTAAGCTTTGTTAGCAGTGAGTTGTGTACGATGTTGATAATGCAAACTTTTTACACGGTTATCCGACGGCTTTCATAGTTTCCTATCTTTTACATATAGAATAATATAGATATTGTAAGTCGTAAGGCTTTCGAAAGTCATAGATTTCGACAGTTGTATCGGTCAGTATATTGCTTTATTCGTGTGAGAACTCATATGAAGGGTTTCAAGTGTGTTGACAATTCTGCACCACGTTGTTGTGTACGTTACTATGTGAATGGTAGTAGCAAGTGGCAATGCTGACCTTTAATCTCTGATTCTCTCTCAAAGTGTCCGACAGCCTATAATTTCCGGTAGCTACAAAGGTAGTATTTTGCTAAACTTTTAGCAGCACCTTAAATTCTGTATGTATGTACTTCGGATGGCCTGATCAAATTAAAACACAAATTACTATACCATCATAATTACATCTGCAACCCAAAGTTCGTGTAAACGTCATAAAACGCAACGGTCATGTTTTTCAATTTGGTCCGTGCAGGTTCTGAAGTGTATTTCGACGATGATGAAGATAACGTTGGTATCAGTAATAGACGTGCAAATACTTCATTCCATGGATCCCATAATGTAGATGGCTATATTGTAGACAGTTACAATTCTACTGCTGCGGGTGAAGATACTGATAATGGTGGTGGCGGTGGGGCTCAGTATGGTAACAAGAAGGGGATATTGAAGGAAGGGAAACAGGAAGATTATAGGGAAGAAAACGGTAATGTTAACATAAATAATACCCATCAATACTAGTACTGACTAAGTTTACTGAAGAATTGACATTTACGAAGAAGTATTGGCTAGAGTCTTTCCTAAATTATGAGGCAGTTACCATGACAACGTAAGAACAAAGGAGTCCATCGAAAACTAATGCAATTCACGATGATTTAATAATAATCCTAAGGAAGAAGACGATAGCTATGTATCATTTTGATAAATGATGTGTTACAGATAGTTCCGGTTTTGTTTGTATTTTGTTTTGCCTTGTTTTTTGTTTGCCTTGGTTTTTGTTTGTCTGTCTTCTGTCCCTCTATCTGTCCCTGCATGCCTGTCCCCATTGAACTGTCTCTATCTCCCTCTAACTCTGTTGTAAAGAAGTTTAGAAATTTTGCCTCAAGATTATTTTGCTGCATGGTTGTTTGTGCAGTGTAACTGTATTCTACTCTTGAGTGTGTTCACCTCGAATACGACAATATCTTCTAAGATTGATGCTGCACATAGATCATCGGAGAACTCAGCAAAACAAGTATTTTTTCTGTGAATTTTAGATGGTGTACAGTATTCCGACGACGGGCTCAGAGCACATGTGCAAAATCATAGAACTATATTTTATGATTCGGCAGGCGATACAGAGGTCGCGGGCGACCGAGGCAAGTATTAGATTCATTTACATTCAATACATGTTGCACGACTCTCACGTTGGGCGTTGTCCTGTCACATTAAAAAAGGAAGGGTGACGCACTGACCATTAACAATAACTTATTACATAAGGCAAAAGAAACCCCAAAGATACAGAACTGTAGTAGCGTTCAAAAACCTCATTTTCATATGTTTATAGTAAAAAACAAAACTGTATATTAGACTCTACTTTGTCTCGGAACATGGACATACCAGTAACATGTCATACATTTATTCAATTCCTAATATATTCGATTCTTTACGCATGTTTTGGATCGTGTTGACGTATTTCAAACTCACTATTAACATAATAATTTGCTATTTAAACACCGTGGACTACTAAACACGTATACCAATGGTGAGTGCCGGCCCCGGTTCGTGTAAGTGTAGAGTCACTCTGCATAGCAGAACACTGGTAGGCGTGCATGCGTCGTCTACTGTTCTCTTGATGCTGTGAAATTTTAGCAAATTTTGTATTTAAAAATACCATTTAAATTGTAATATTAAATTAATTTCAGTTTTCTGCCCATCTACAATATATATGCCTGAATATCTTTTACTTTCACAAGATACATTGTTCACGGGCTTGAAAATGACCTAAATATTGAGTATTCATTGTCAGTCAGTCAGGAGGCCCAAAGTAACAGATGAATTATTTTATAAATTGTAGGTGCGCAGTATTATATTGAGCTAGGACAATTGATAAACATTAAGGCTTTAATTTTGTGTTAATTCACACTGTTTCATACATTTCCCTTTATCTTTTCATTGATGACGATACAATTCTGTCTCAAATGATGCGATCACAATATGCAACCTACCTACATGAGTACCCCTCTGCTGTCTAAAGTCTACTAACAACGGTACAATTGTTAAAGGCCATGTATGGTAGTAAGACAGCCTCCCCCTCCACACACATAGATCTAGACATGGCAAGATGTGACTATCAGAGCAAAGAGTCACAACTGACCAAATCTATCAATAGTCATAAGTTTAGGGCTATCTTTCTGCTGTCTCACTAATTACCCCGTCAGATTGGTTACTCCCTATGCCTTTTAGCAGACAAAATTTTCTAAATGAACTTGAATTTATATCTATAAAGGACTTTCTTTCTATCCAGCAAATTACATTGCATCGTGAGCCCGTGTTACAAGCCCCGAGGTAAACAGCACATCATCAAAAGTTATCAAGATCAAGTTTAACGCTACTGAAACTTTATTATGCATTTCAGCTAATATACAGTATTCCAACGATGGATTCACAACACGTGTACAAAATCGTAGAACTAATGATTCGGCTGGCGATGTACAAGTTGCAGACGACTCAAGTAAGTATTAAATTTAATCACGTTCAATATATAACATTGCTGTCACGCTAGACGTCATATAAAAAAGCAGAGGCGACGCTGACCGTTGACTGGCGAAAGGAAAAACCAAAAGCCATTCTCACATGTTCTATGGTAAAAACAAAAAACCATCGTGAAACGCTGTATTCGATATTATATCATACCAGTATATTGATGGTGCATGCGCAAATACTGCGATCTGATTGGTCAAGACGCAAAAAGAACCGTGGTATATTGGCGATATACCACTGCTAGCATACGCACGTCGAGCTCTAAGCTGAAGCAAACTTACTTTTATGACATTTCACGCCAGAATTCCAATATACTGTTATGATATAATAGCAATAAATCACACCCAGCGACGGTATACCACTTCGATTTTAACCAGGTCACTTCATATATGCACTCGCTATCGCTCGTGCATAGGCTATATGTTGTGAACTGGTCAAAATGTCGTGGTATACCAACGCTGGGTGTGCTTTATTGCTTAAGTCTACTTTGTATTGGAAGACACGCATACCAGTGAAATGTGATACATTTATTCATATCCGATTCTTTACGAATGATGAATTTGGCATTGTCTTGACCTATTTCAAACACGGGTTGTTTACTATTTAGCATAATTATAGGCTCCATAGTTAAAACATAATGGACTACGTACACGTTCGGTGGTAAAAGCCCCCACCCCAAACCCCACAATAAAATTCGTATAAATGCAGGGTCTCCGTGCGCAGTAGTCTGGTTCCCTGCCCCCTTTTTACCGCTGGCTGCGCTTTGCTAACGAAAAGGGTCAGGTATGCGCTAGCCATTTTGCCCAGATTTGGGGCAAAGTGGTAATCGCTAGTGGCACGTGATATCAGTCTGGAATGTTCGAAATGACTGCGCCCTTCACAGTAACTCAGCAACAAAGCTGGGAGGGCAGTCACCATGAACATTACAGAGTCTTCAAACAGTCAATCTGTTTCAATATGCAAACGTCGTATGGGGTGAATTTTGTTGTGAAAGAGCATACTTCATCCAAATGACAAAATCGAGTTTATTTTTTGTTTGTTTTTGAAATTTGAAAGGACGTATAACACTGCAGTAGACGCAGGTGCTCTCTTGGCCAATCAACATGTTCCACAGTGTTGTCCAATCATAGCTGTGGATAGAATGGCGCATATCTGACCCTTTTCGTAGAAAGGGGCAGAGAACCAGACTATGTGCGCAGGCTGGCCGGAGACCATTGAAATTTGTGCATGCGTAGTCTACTGTTCGTTTGATTCAGAGAAAGTTTAGTAAGTCTTGTATTTAAAATTACAACTTGAATTGATGTAGATTAGTTTTGGTGCATAGAATACCATTTCTGTAGAGAATTAAAAGAATCTCATTTTTTCGTGTCTAATTTTGCAAACATTTGCACGAATATCTTGTGCTATACGAAATACATTCAATACAACAGTGTTAATGGTTAGTCGTGGGACCCAAATTGACAAAGATTTTTTTTTTACAAATTAAAGGTACGCATGGCGTAGTATAATTTTGAGCTACGATAGGACAAAATACAAACACTGAGGCCATAACTGTTGTTAATTCATTCCGTTTAATACATCCATTCGTCTTGTTATTGATGACAAATACGAATAATGCGTGCACAATGCAGCCAAAATCAGTATCCCTCTGCTAACTATCTAAAGTCTGTTAGCAATAGTGCAACTATAATACGCCAATAAGGCCAAAGTAATTAAATTCTTTGTTTTGCGTCCCCACCCGCTTAGGTTTTTAGGGTTTTCATGAAAAACACACACAGTGTATTAGAATAGGAAATTTTAGGACATGACCGCTTAGCTTTTCTGAACGAAATTTTGTTACCCTTTTTTTATTTGCTGCAATCTAATTACATTGTGTTAATTTTCTTGTGTGTGTTTTTCAGCCTCTTAAACGCGTACCTTTTCCCATTTAGAGTGGACGCAAAACAAAGAATTTAATTACTTTGGCCTAAATAGCTTGCACATAGTATCCCGCCAACATCACTGCATACATTGCTGTGTTTAAATTGTTGTAGCACAGGCGCCATTAACCTATTTCTTCTGTATGTGTATCTAAACATGCATTCCCCATATATATATATATATATATATATATATATATATATATATATATATATATATATATATATATATATATATATATATATATATATATATATATATATACACACACTGTAAAACTAGGAACTTGTAGATACTACTCTACAGTTCTACCAGCAGTTCATGAGATAAACAAACATATATATATATATATATATATATATATATATATATATATATATATATATATATATATATATATATATATATATTTATTTATTTATTTATTTATTTATTTGCTAGATGGATCAGGAAAAGAGATTAGAGATTATTTTCATAAGGTGGCATTGTATCGTGTCGTTGTAATTGCCCATGTAATCTTTCGAGAACATTTTTCTCTCCTAATGCAGGAAATGAAGTAAACTTAGACGCTTTTGACGATGCTAAAATGTCGAGGAAAGTTTCTGCGAACGTACTATTGACGATACCAATACTGATAATATCTATAATAATCCTAATTATCGTTGTTTTAGTTTACAGAAGGGTTAAAAAGTGAGTCAATGAAAATAACTAATTACGTAACATATCTGAATTGCTATTGATTTCTGTCAAGATCCTAAGAACGTAAAAGAAACAGAGGTGGATTATAAAAGAAAAACGAAATATTCTAAGGATGATCGCTCCTCTTTCAAAGACATTTACTTCCGTTTGTTCATATTTAGCTAGTCAATGTGATTTCGCATTCTGGAAGTGAGGTCCTCTATCCGAAAAACACAGTAATGATGCAATTTCTTTAATTATGATATTTCATTTTTAATATTTGAAATGAATCTCGTTTATCTATAGGAAAACATCAATACCCACTAAACGGGTCAGCGAGGACACCTGTGTACCTAGACGTGAATCGTGCACCTGCACCATTGAAAGGAGAAGCGTTGGTGATGGTCGTGGTTACAGTAAAGAGCCTGGCCGACGTGCTGAATGCAATTGTACAGCCAAATCAATCAAAAACCAACCAAAAGAAAATAACACTGTACTAATTGGACAGAATGATCGTAGGATTCACGCGATTCAGAAAAATTCTCAGATCATAATACCTGAGCAATATGTGCATGACCAAAACACGGAACATATTGGCACTGCTAGATCAACTTCAGCAAGGGTTATTACTAGTCATGTTACACCAGATGACAACTTTTATATCAAAATGATCGCTGTCGTTGGCCCCGAGGGGGGAACAATATCTAGCTCTGAGACAGGTGTGTCGTTGTTTATACCCGAAATGGCAGTACCCGCTTACAAGAAGCAAAACGTCGAAATCCAAGTATCTAGTAAACTCTCCCCTTTTAACCTTAAATTTGATGACGAAGATAGTGGGCTCCCTTTGACTCCAGTTGTCCACTGCCTGTCTCCGGGACGTAACGAATTCTGCAAGCGAATGCAGTTAAAAATTCCCCACAGAGCTATCCTGGAAGAAAATTCGCGATTTCGTGTAAGGTACAGCCATTCCCCGCTTGGTACAAAAATGAAATGGAAGACATTAGAAATGCCAAGTGAGAAACAACAGAACAATGTTGTTGATGATTTCTCCTTCACTGTCGACGAGAAATACTTTTACATTTCCACCCTGCATTTCACAACATTCCTTTGTGAATCATGCGGTAAAACTGTAAATCTAAACCTGCAGTCAGTGATTTATGGCCGATATGAGTTACGCGATGGAATCAAGCAGGAAGTTTACTTCAATGTCTATATTTTTGATGCCATCCTTGACAGCGAAAAGGCCATTGAAAAGAACGAGAGGGCGCATGCTCAGCGTTCCGAACATTATTCTTTGAAGCCCAATGAATCCATGAATCAATGGTGTATCGCTTTGCTTCAACCTCCCGACTGGAAATGGAAACTTGACCCGAGGTTTGACGGAAAACAGGTACATGTAGGCTGATACAATCTTTCTAAGATAATGCTAGATAACAAGATAAGAAAATCTTTACTACCGAAAGTATGTTTCAACTTGCAAGCTTGTTTTAAATTTCTATGTTTGTATGTATGTATGTATGTATGTATGTATGTATGTATGTATGTATGTATGTATGTATGTATGTATGTATGTATGTATGTATGTATGTATGTATGTATGTATGTATGTATGTATGTATGTATGTATGTATGTATGTATGTATGTATGTATGTATGTATGTATGTGTGTATGTATAGTATGTATGTATGTATGTATGTATGTATGTATGTATGTATGTATCTATCTATGTAGTTCATTTATATATATATATATATATTATATATATATATATATATATATATATATATATATATATATATATAATAACACAAATTATTACTTCAAGTAAAAAGTAATAATATTTGTTACTAACTTACTTGAGTTTCATGCATCCTGCAATCTTCAGACAGGGAGGAAATGATTCTTAGGCTGACACTCTCATTTATATGTTTGGAACGTACCATTCTATTTGTAGGTGGCTGTTGGTTTTATAATGTCGCCAGGAAAACAAATATTATTTATCGAACTTTAACAGCATCTAAGGGTTTGCTACAGCTCTTCAAATAATTATCAAAACGCTCAAATTAAATGATGTTAAGCTTATTCCACTATTAATATATTTATTCCTCAAAGCCTTTTGAAAGTTTTGCGTTTGCAACATCGTAGAGTAAGCGGAAAGCGGCAGCAATTTTATTTATTTACTTTATTTACAATCAAAGTAGAGATGTAGTTCGTCGGGAATACTCCAAAGCTGATGACGTATTTATAGTGCATGTCTAGACGTTTACCGTTTGATATGACGGCTGATATTTTACGGTAAACGTCATTAGGATGAAGCGATGTGGGCATACATGTATGATAATTCCATGAATCAATCAAAAAGTGACCTTGATCTTGTCGTTACAATTATCAATCTTAGGATATAAAGATGAAACACTGCACTGTCACTTCAAGTCGGATGCACCTGTACCACCCTTTGCCAAGTTCAAGGTCGTTGCTGTTACTGATGAGCCGAACAACAATCTCCATAGCCACATTGATGCAATGTTCACTATAGTACAAATCAGAAAGCCGCCATATGGATCCAATATTATTGAGGACTCTAAGACGAAGCAAAAGCTATCTCTAGATTTCAATTTTGCTGATATACAGCAAGATTCGAAGGTGAATATATTCAAGTTGTAACCTTTTGATATCGGGACTCGGACAGAAGTTATCTGCGGTGTCGCCATATAAATTTTTAAGGTCGTCTAATTATACCAAAATAATTTTGCACAAATAGACGTTCATAATGAAAGTTTTGAAATCTGAGCAAAGTGACATAGAAACTGCCAGCTCTTCAAGAATCACTTAGTACATAAACCATAGCCAGCAAACACTCTCTCTCTCTCTCTCTCTCTCTCTCTCTCTCTCTCTCTCTCTCTCTCTCTCTCTCTCTCTCTCTCTCTCTCTCTCTCTCTCTCTCTCTCTCATATATATATATATATATATATATATATATATATATATATATATATATATATATATATATATATATATATATATATATTGTTTTGTTGTTTATTTCAGTCATTGAGACTTCACGGCGAACAGCAACAGCTATCGCACATGCGGTAAATGACCCTCGTGGTGAGTATCTCTTGCATTTATATTTCACTACATCGAATGTTAGCAACATTTTACATTACGTTTAGAAACTTCGTGTTGCGTTGTGAATTGTCTTAGGTTCACATATTTTCTTTTGATTTACTAAATCGCGCCGATAGAGAATATTGGAGAACCAGTGTAGATCAGGGGACAAAGGTCAGGAAGGACGATGCTGTTCACTCTGTCTCTTTTGTAACCTGAAAATCTCACTGGATTTTCAGCGAATAACGTGAAAATCTGCCCGTGTCTTATTAGACTCTCCAACAGTCCCTCAATGGCCACACTGTCGCCGGTGTAGTCTAGTTCAGTGAGCTTGTGCAGCCAGCCTTTTCCGCTAGGGACTGTTAACACTTTCATTTGTTGATTTTTTGTCTCGATTTTTCCCCCTGGCTGTAAGGTCCCAACAACTCTCCTTTTTTAGATAAGATAATGCTGATTATAAGGTAGAAAATGGCAGTCGCATTTTCGGTAATTAATAGCTGTGACACAGGTCAGGTGTAAACATGATAGGATGATCAAGTAAGATATCGATTGATCTCGGGAAGAATAAACAACGGCAAGTCTAGCTGTGCACTTTGAAAGGCACTCAAAAACAAATACTCCACTGGCCTCCAATCGAGTAGTTTGCTGAAATGTCAAAGGATATTTTGAACAAATTGAAGAAATTAACACAATTTCCAAAGAAGAACGACGGATATAATCTCATAAACGCTCAATGTCAATCACTCCCTTGCCGCAAGATATCTGCTTCAGGTTATGTTTTCTGCACAATCATAGATAGTGGAGCAGAACTGTCAATAGTACTACACTATGGGATTTATGACAGAACACAGTCAAAACTATAATGTGCGACCCACTAAATTCAGATGACAGGTGATCACTCCTTTGGAGGGTTTGCTGTTTCTTAATTTTACACATTTGTCTGGCCATGATACTACAAACATATTATTACACCATTTTACAATTTGTAGATGATTCCATTGGAATACAGGTCATGGTGGACACTGTATAGGTGTCTGCGTAACATGAACTATTATCCATTTTGATAACAGTGGACGATATCCGCTGATCGGTCTTCAGTAACCCACCTGGTTCCTTGGATTTGTTTATTGATAACTAATTCAGCTAAGTGATTCTTGAAGAGCTGGCATAGTCCGCTTGTTGAGGCCTGTTACAACCGATAACGTAGTAACTAACCAATAACGTATCAAACCCGATAACGTAGTAAAAATGTACCGATAACGTAGTAAATCAACCGATAACGTAGTAACGAACCGATAACGTAGTAATTTTTTCTAACCGATAACGTAGTAAAAATTTACCGATAACGTAGTAATTTCTCCTAACCGATAACGTATCAACAAATTTACCGATAACGTATCAATGAACAATAACGGCTTAAACCAACTGACAATATAGAGTAGTCAACCAATACCACATCAAAACGACCAATAACGTATCAATTAGTTGATAATATCTGATTAAGCGAATCATGGGGAGAAATAGATCGATCGGTCGATCGATCGATAGATAGATAGATAGATAGATAGATAGATAGATAGATAGATAGAGAGAGAGATAGATAGATAGATAGATAGATAAATAGGTCGATCAATGTATCGATAGATATATCAATCACTCAATCGATAGATCGACCGATCTATCTATCGATGTTTGATAGATGGTCGGTCGATCGATCGATCGATCAATCGATCGATAGATACATTGATGAGCAGATCGATCGATAGAACGAAGGATCTATCAATTAGATAGAACGATATATCAATTAATCGATAGATCGATCGATCAATTCGATTAAATAGTCAATAGATAAGTGAATAGATAGATCATAGACCGATTTGTCATCACATTGTCTCTTACTCAATTTATTTTTCTTCTATTATTTTTTTCCGTTAGCGTAAATTGTTATAAATATATTTGTTTCTCATCCTATACATATTGCAAAACTGATGCGGTGACGCGGTTTTTTTCTTCTCATTTCTTTTACTCTTCAACAACAAGAATGCGCGAAAAACATGAAAACGAAATAGGAATGCACGCAGAGATAAATGCACAGCAGTGTTGTTTAGTATTTTTGTATAGCAACAGTTCTGCGGTTTGACTTTTAGTGCAGCAATGCACAGTTTTGTCAGCCTAATATAACAGTGACATATGTGTACTGTTTTTGAATGGAATGTTAGTGTTAGTTATTTTGTTTACAGTTTTTTGTTTACAGTTCTGTTTTATACATATTCCTCATGAGCAAAAAAAGGTTGACGTGGCGGGTCTCAATTGACACGCGCGAGGATGAGAAACAAACTTTTTATTTTTCTTGGCCTAAGCGGTTTTTTTCTATCAGCACTATACTATGTATGACTACTCAATAATTTTGAGATGTCTTCGTAATAAGATGTGAATCGACGTGAATCACAACAGAAAGGATAAAAAGGAAAGAAAAAGCAATACGTTGTCTACAAAATCTGTTGACTCGGCTTGCTTACGGGAGTAATTTCCAAAATCATTTTGGAAATTACTCCCGTAAGCAAGCAGAGTAATGAATTGTGATTATAAGGAATTCAATTGAGCAATGAGTCCAGATTTACCTGTAATTCAGTCCCAGAATGAGAGTTACATGAGTGTGTACCGGTGCTTTACTGTCTGTTCTGTTTTGTGTCTATGTTTATAACTAGTGTAGTGTTATCAGATTACGGATGGGTATGATTACGATTATTTTGTAAAGGCTTATTGTCATTTTGATATATTGACGTTGTAAGTAACGAAATTTTATAATCGGTCATATTGAAAACTTTTTCCAAGTCCTCCCAACTTAGAAAGTGTGTCGATAAAGACACTCTCATATGTATTGTATCTTTAATTCATTCTGCAGGAATACTTATAAATTGGTTCACATTTCCCAGATTGATGAAATTCGATTCGTGATGTCTGAGTAATATCAGGAAAACAGTATACTCTAATTTGATACATTATCAGTAAATTTGTTGATACGTTATCGGTTAGGAAAATCTACTACGTTATCGGTAAATTTTTACTACGTTATCGGTTAGAAAAAATTACTACGTTATCGGTTCGTTACTACGTTATCGGTTGATTTACTACGTTATCGGTACATTTTTACTACGTTATCGGGTTTGATACGTTATCGGTTAGTTACTACGTTATCGGTTGTAACAAGGCCGGGGAATCACAACGCCCTCGTCCGCTGGGCAGCACTACCCTCAACCATATGTGACGCGCCCTCAACGGTCTTTCTAGCAAGCAAGGCTGACCGAACCAGCTGGGTTACTGCGCATAGGCCGGCTTGCTGAGGGCGGTATTATGATTTGAGCTGAGATGAAGCCGGCGACGGGCTGTGAGAGAGTCTAACCTACTTGATTGTAGCCAGTGCGGGGCTGAGAGAATTTAGTGTGTAATTACCTCTACTTAGGCCAATGTTTGCTTGATAGGAAATACTGACCCCTATAAGTATATATATTTAAAGAAAATGTATATGCAGACATTGTTGTTAGGAAGTTTTTTGTATATTTAGTACCAACGTCTTTTACATTTCGTTCAATTAGTTAGCACATAGCCATTCTATAAATGGTCACAGTATTAACAAAAATTTTAGTAGATGGGGATTTTACAATAATTTGATTGAGTTTAATTTTTGACGGAAATCCGAACATGCTGTCAAATGTCAATGCTTTTTTTCAGTGGTCGACGACATAACATTAAATAAAGTTGCTGAAGATCTGGACGAGAATGGTTGGAAAAGCACGATCAGGCACTTGTTTGTTGGAGGAGGTGAGGTGGGAGAGAACGTACTGAAGAATGTAGATCATGACCAGCGCACCTTCAAGGAAAAAAAGTATGCAAGTCTGAAACAGTGGAAAAGCATAAAAGGTCCATCCGCTACCTACAGTGAACTGCAGGACGCTTTGAAGAAGGCCCGGGCCACGTTGTTAGCATCTTCCCTACAACGCAAAGTAGACGAAACCAGTGGTCAGGAAAAGATAGAAATACAAATAGAAAGTACAATCTAGATCAGGAGAACAGTGCAAGATTCCGTAGGCTATTGGCCGCTCTAACTGCATTTTCAAAGCGTGAACAATATACGCAAATGTCTTGTATTCATTTTATCATCGTTGACACGTCTCATGATTTTCACCGTAATTTCATATTTCAAGTCTCTATAATTCTACGTATGCAACACAGTAAAATGCTTTTGAGAACTTTGGAGATTTTAGCTTAGAAAAGTTCTTTTTTTTATTTTTCTCGATCCTTTAATATTAAACTTAATTTATAGGTTATTGATTTGCATACGACAGCGTAAAGAGTAACCGGCTATTCATCATATGTGTGCATTTTGAAGTCCATGATAACAAACTATTTTCTTTAATTTTCTTTGGTTTATTTAGATTCAGGTCTGGAATGAAGGTTTCATATCATATAGCTTAAGAACTCTTAACTTGAAATTAAGCTGTGCTTGTTCAACTGACTTATTACTCATGTTTGGATTTGTCATTTCTTTCCCACAGTACAAATTCCATAAAGGTACTATTTAAAGTTATTTAAACATCGCACATTTATTTATTTAGCCCCTTTTATTGTGCAGATCATGTATATTGAATGGTTTCCTCTGTCACATTTCCGCTACGTTGAAGAATTCGAACCTATAACGCTACGTTTAAGTTTTAGGGCGCTAAAGGTTATGGGATAACCACTTTTTAATTTGAACATCGAGAGACCTTGGACTGTTGCACCGTCTCCCTGGTGAATGTGGTCTGGAAGAATCCTAAGTACCTTGTCTCTGAATCATCTGATCTTAAACAGGAAGCTGTACGTCAATAAGAATTATAGGAAGTATATTTACTTGAGCCAGCAAAAGGCATGAGTCAGAAGCCAAGCTTTAATTAATACCTGCTACAAGCGTTGTTTAGGTTGTTACATAATTTTTTCTTTGACATTGTACAATAGCATTGTATAGTTGATATGTTTGGATTATTATCAGAATTAATAGAGGAAAGGGGCGTAACTCAGTAAGAAAAACACTATATTCAGTGTTGTACTTGAATATTGTTTATCTCTCTAGTAGTGGTTTTATATCGAAATAGTAGTATTTTGTACAAATGTCTTGAATTTTCATTTTATTTCTGTCATTTCTTTGAAGACACCTGTGTCACTGAATAGAATCGATATCCAATTAGTTTACGCTTTTACCTTTGATTTTGATATCCTTCAAGTTGTTATAAGTAAAGTTTGGGTTTATCAATTTTAATCAAATATAATGCCCTTTAAGCAGAAAAAGGTGCGTGATGGGTGTATTTATTTGAAGTTTGTTGAAAGTATATCAACGGAGATATTTCTATGAATTAGTGTATCGTGAAGAGCGCCCCCACAGTGACAGCTGCTAGATTTACAGACAGACGTTTTTAACACCTCTGTATAGATTTTGCATTGGCTCTTTGGTGATACGGAAAGTCACTGCAGATTATATCGTAATTCCAAACGTAAGTGAGCCAGAATAAATATCTACTTACGAAGTCTAGTTTTAAATCTTGTAATAATATTCATTGAACGTAGAAAGTAAGAATGTAATAGGAATTTTAATGGTGTAAAATTTTTGCATATTTTTTACCTATTTACAACAATGCAAAAGTCAATTTTGCAGTTAATGGTCATGACATCAGTCTCTTAAAAATATTTTAGACAGCCCAGCTTTCCAATTCTATTGTCTGCCACTTGATTTATCGTCTGTAGGTAACCAAAGGCTGTCAGCAAATCTTCTCGGCAGTCTCTTAATATAATCAACACAATGAAATATTCCGTCATATTAGCTCATCGCGACAAACCAGATGAACAAGATAAAGCGTATGGACAACATTACACGTCAATGTGTCTTAAAAAATTATAAATGAATTTTAATTAAAACATTTAACGGCTCTGATTGAATCATGCTATGTTAAACATGTACCTTTTAGAACTTCTTATTTTATAAAATCAGAAATTTTTGATATGTCGAAAATTATAGTCGGTGATTGAGCGTTTCTCGTTTGTTACAGCATAGACAGTGGAGCAGAAGACAATCAGTTTTGGTGATGGTAGGGAGGAAGTGCGGCGTTTGACGGCGCTCCTTTAGTACCGAGTAGGTGAGGGCGCTCTGTCATGTATTGATGACCAGATCCATGTTGGTCCACACTAAACAAGATATTGATAATTAAAAGTACTAATAAAATCAAATCTGTCTCCATCTCCCTCTTAAGCATCCTAAACCAATATGTGTACTTGCAGTTGTTCGTCTGAAGTCATTTAAACTTTATTTATGCCAGCATTCAATGCTGAACGAAATCTCTTTACACACCAAATTTTCTATTTCTCGTATATGTGTCGATATGTTTAGTTAACCAATGAAACATAAAATTGGTTGACGATGTGTTACATGCAAAATTTTATTTTCATTGGATTTATTTTTGCTATCCTTAAGACAAGGGGACAGTGTAAATTGATTTCACACCATGATCTTGGTGAGAAATCAAGTGTACAGTTTTCCTAGACAATGTTTTGTGGAGTTTTTGAATTGTCAACTCGGTCGTCATCAGGACCTGTAACACCAAAATACTTGAAAGTAAACTGAATTACCAATGCAACTTCTGATGATATATCATATCTAAAAGCATAGCTATTTTGTGGCACGTATGACTAGATGCTTGCATTACGTCATAACTCTATTATTATTTCTAATCTTCCCAGCAATGTGTGGAAATGAATGAAATTTTGAATAGTTTGGGAGCACATTTAGTTGCGAAACACGTCATGCATATCAGAAAATCATGACCCGATTATACCGCAAAATAGGTCATGTTTAAATTCCTATCGTTAGCAAGAATTTACTCTACTGAAATGAGACAAAATCTTACTAACAATAATATAGCTTATCGTATGTACATATTTTTTCAATAGTAAAGCGTTAAAGTGATACTTTTCCCTTAAGTTTTAGCCATATCGCATCTACATTTTATCATCGACATTCTGTCTGCAGTTTATGTACTGTCATGTCTATCGTTTGTTTGTCGTATTTAAAGGACCATTATTTGTAACTTTTGACCATTTTTTACCTCGGAAAATACCATGTTGGAGGCTCATATTTGTTGCAAAATGTTGTTTTACACGAAGAAACAAACATGATTAGTGATGTTATAGCCACATAAAACTGCTAATTTTTGTTCAAACGTGTTGCCCTTCCGAGCTCGTTTGTTGACGTCTGGCGTGCTCAGCGTGCTGCGGAGAACGCAGATATGGTGACGCCGCGATCACGCGAGATGTACAAGTTCACGCTTATTGCGGGATCAAAACAACATTGCGTCGTGGAATGCCAGACATCTGGCTACGCAACGTGCTCGGACAATGGACTACGACGTAAGTACCGGGCATAAGTAATGAATATTTATTTTGAAATTGCTGTAAATGGCTCGCACAGGTGCAGAAGAATGCCTACGTTGCAATCCGCGTGTCAACAGAGTTTGTATTTCTGTCCGGACAAAAATTGAAATTTTCGTTGTAAAATCACATGTTACTTAGTTGTAGGGCACGTAATGTTTCCGAATAATATGCGATTCTCTGTTATTTGACAGGCTATTCAACATGAGCCAGTGATCATTTCAATCAAAACACTACAATATAATTTTTGCAAGTAAGATTTTTTTGTTTTCGCTTGAAAATTTTTGTATTAATCATATTTTATAACTTTGTTGCATATCAGCAGATTCCATCACCCAAGTGTCTATTATATTTTGCTGTACAGCTAGGAACATTGACGTCACTTGGTAATATTCAGTCACGAAGTCACGAGGTAAGATGTACAAAGATACAGGGGACGTCTTTATTTCCAGGCTTTCGCATTCTACTATAGTTTGCTAGACTGTGTACGGCAACACTTGTTTACTGAACAATACTTATTACTTCAAGATGAGATGTGACGAAACCAAAGTCTCAAGCTACTTCTTTAAATATATTGGAGAATTCGTTTTTTTTTTGTTTTTTTGTTTTTTTGATTAATGATCTATTATCAAGTTGACGATAAATCAAAATAAATGTCTTGAAACTCACAGGAAGACACACGATACTCTATACTCAGTACTTGATAAACAAACACTTCTCGGCAAAAGAGAATAAATCATTTTGCTGTAATGTTGATGTATGTGATTATGGAATAATTACATTTACTAGAGCTCCTTAAACTTGAAACGTAGAAAGTTACAGTGACAAAAAATCCTTCCTAAGAGATAGACAAATTTAATAAATAACATCGACTCGTCTTCAATGTGATGAAATTTGCTAAGTGGACTAGAGACAGAAGTTTTATTTTCAGAAAAGATTTCATGCAACAAAGGAGTAGCTCCAGAGATTTCCAGTAAAACAAAATCTATAAAATAAGTTGTTAATAGTCTTTGGCCAAGTTTGCCGTACTGCTTTTAAAATGTTCTTAGGGGGGGATTCTTTTTAAAAATGTAAGTCATATGAATTCTAGATCTTTTGGCGTCTAACTGTATCGCATTTGCACCGGTACGAATGCTTCCATTTATACCTCGCTGACGTACAGATGAATCAGTCAACTTGCCATGCAGGCCTAGACTTGGTTCAAGTCTATGATTTGTTAATGTTTGAGTGGAGTGAACGCAATGATTTGTATTTTGCTTTCATGTGAAACGCGCGCGTGAGTGGAGTGGACGTGATGAGTTGGGTGAACGCTATACAGGCCCTGGGGGAGTTTCGCCGGCAAAAATCCGGCAAAAACTAACTCACTATACTGCGCACTGCAGACTCAAAGGTTACGCATTCAATCGCTCGGAAAATCTGCGCTACCAATTCCGAATAGGTTTGTACGAAATAGGAGAGACACAAGAGAAACTATTATAAATGATTTTAGTTTTTAAAAATTCACCGACTTGAACAATGCAGGTCTAATGTAGGCCCCTGTCCTGTTGTATACGCAACGCTAAAACCATGGCTAGTCCACAATATATGTTAGGCGCCGTAAAATAAATTCTTTACTTGCCGTCCGCGTGCGGGTAGGTTTTTGGGCGAAATCTGAAAACAAACACAGATCATCTGCTCGAAAATACGGCGCGTTGATCTCTTCCTTTGTCCGCAATGACACATTTAGAGTGCCATCACACAGCAGTTTTTACTTAAATGTCGCAAAAATGCAAATTTCGTACGATCGTTTCAATGGAAATCAGACTACCTATCGTAAAAGGGTATATCAGCCGCTGTACGTAAAGTGTACATCTCTTGTTGTAGTGGACTAGTGTACCGTACGATCGATCGATCGACCGTTTCAAAAGTTGATTTCCCCCTCAAAGTTTCGTGTCAGTGGAAGGGCGTGAAATTGTTTTGGTCTCCTCAAAAGACGAATCGAAAACAATTTTTGACTGCTTTGGCTTCAAATAAGGAACGAAACTGAATTTCCATCAGCTTTTCCGCGATCCGCGATTGATCACGATATTGGATCTCAGTGCACCGGGGCAAGCAGGTACCGTGAAATGTTCGTTGTTGAATGCTCCAAATAGTTCGTACGCAGTTGAAGTCGCTCTTACTTTGAACAATTTTCCTGCTTTAAGTTCCAAACTATATGGTCATTTTATAAGTCTGGAGTAGAATTCAGTTTTCAAAAATGGTTGTCTTGACAAGCAGAATATTTGGCATTTTAGTATGCAATAGCACTGATCACTGAACGTCATTTTAATATGCAAAAGTAGATATTTGTCCGCATTTTCCGCAAGAACGATGAAAATAAAACCTGCTGATGTTACAGTGCATACTAAAAGTCACATTACTTCATATGAATTTATGGCTCCGACTTCAAGCTGCAATCAACCGCGCATACAACAACAAAATTTGTCCGAATTTCAGGCAGCAGCACACTAGTGTCCGATTTCGCGCGCATACAGCTATATTTAGTAACAAATGCGACATCACGATCGGCGTTATTGGAAGTCGGCTAAAAGACTAGTTGATACGCAGAATTCAGAATAAATAGCCATACGTTACAGCTAATGGAGCATTTACTAACTCAACAGGAACTGTGCTCGGTACTTGTACTATTTGACACTTGATTTACACTCAAGGCTGTTATGATTTGCTCAGCTACCCACTCTCCTTACTAAAAAGAATTGTAATTGTATGAAAGAGACAGTAATTTCAAGATGTTTAGCATTTGTTTATAGAGTGACAAGTACATACTTTGTTATACTCATTAACTTTTGCAGTTTAATATTTGAAAATTTTCAGGTTTTAAAAGAACACTTTTTGTTACAACATTTTGAAATTCATAGTGTACAGGTTGTCAAAACAACTACTACTATTCGTTGTTCTCGTGTTGTTTATCTCGTTATATCGTCTTGGTCTGCTTTTACTCATGAGCTCGTCTTGGCTTGCTGAAAGGTACTGGAAATCTTCAAATGACTGCACGAAATGTTCAGAGTTTGTCGGTACTACATAGATTTTATTTCTCGGTAGACAAGCTTGACAGGTGTCATAGCCCAAGATACGCTTCTTTGTCTAAATGCCTTGGACTTCTCTTTGGTCGTTCTGTCCTCCTGCCCTGTCTGTTGTATTTTTCTCTCTTGTCCTTTGTATTCCCTTTCTCGTATTATTTTAAAATGGGATTTTAAACGTTATCTTTAAGGCGTGGCTTTGCTCATACTGTCACGTAGCGTGGTTGTGATATAGCTATTGTCGAATACGTACACTCTGTGGCGTGGAATGTCAGGCAATAGAGACGGCAACAGGTACACAAATATACTCTAAGTCGTAGCACTTTATTCAGCTGAGTAACATGAGTTACACGGTAAAACTTTTATGTCTTACACTAGTCTAATAAATAGGCGTCGGTCACGGTCAGTGTCTTCTGGGGCGTCTCAACAGATTCTACAAAGACGTGGTCCACCACAGTCAAACAGACTGGGCTTCTCACTAAAGTCGGTACGTTAAAGTCTCAGAGCATCTACATCTCTGTACAAGAATGCCTCAAGACGTGAAGTGAAGTGAAGTGTCTCTCTGTCTAGAAAGTGTACAACTTAAATCGTCTCTAAATCTGCATATTGTCATTCCTTTGGTATGCATTAACTAAAAGAGAGTCGGTAGTAGTGAAAGACAGGAAAGGTCGCTCCCATCAGTACATCTGTCAACATAGCGTCCGGTCGATGCTAATGACTTAAGTAGTTGTCAAAACAATAGTTCACTAAAGACGGATGAACGGTTATATCAGAAGGTCACGAAAATAAACAAGGAAATCGTTCTCACGATGCCCCCACGTGTAGAAGGGGTCAATGTCGGTCATTTATTGTCAGTCATACGAACTAAATTCAAGTCATAAAATATTAAACTATCAAGTGGCTATGTCACAATACGATAGATATGAATTAAAGATGAAATTATACGTCTAATCGTAGACATCAGTACAGGTCTCGATCTTAAATTTTCATGTCACAATTAATATTCAAATGTCACAATTAATATTCAATTTGACACGTTGCAAATCCATCACGGGGAATTGTCATGTTCCTTTATCAAGTGTTGACCACCTTCATCATTCTAAATATAATAATAGTATAATTTATTTCACCATAAGAAATATTTAACATTTCATGAAAATGACTGTATGTACAATTGGTGGGGACCATGAAATATAGTTCAGCAGAACTAATCTTCCTTCATGGCCCCAACAAAATATATGAAATAAACAATTTTATATAATGAAGGTATTTAGACTTGCAAAAATAGTATACATGTAGAACAAAATAGGTCCATACTCTGATACTAAATACAATAAGAAATAACTTCAAAAATAATCGGCATTGGTGGGGAAAACAGAGCAACAAAGAATATCATAATTTCGGAAAAGGGATGAAATAAGGAAATAAAAAAGAAACAGTATAACAACATTTATAACTGAAAAATACTTGTTGAAAAGAAATGAAGTCTGACAGATTACGAAGGAAGAAGAACTAAATCAATCAACCATAGAATGGAGGAGGTTTTGTTTCAAATCCTTTTTAAATTTTTGTCTTGATGTGTCTGTTTAATTGAGGAGGAAAGTGAGTTCCAATGTTTTGTAGCAGCGAACGTAATTTGATTTGTGTGAGTGTAAGATTATGTTTTGGGATACAAACATTTCCAGCAAGGACTTGACGAGTAGAATAATCATGCACAAGTGGTCGAAAAAATTTAGTGATGTCATGGGAATAACGATTATGTTTTAGATCAAAGACGAAAGTACGAGTTAAAAATTTACAGAGATTGCTTATGTCAAGAATTTTTAGTTGATGGAAAAGTGGATTAGAGTGGGCGCAGAAATCGGAGAAGGTAGTAAGACGAACAATTCTCTTTTGTAACCTATGAATAGGTTCAAGGTGAGAAGAGTAGGTATTGCCCCAGATCTCTATACAGTAGCTAAGATGAGGTAGAATTAAGGTATTATAGAGAAGAATTAGTGTGGATCTAGGGACATAATGACGAATGCGAGATAATATTCCAATTTTAGGTGTGATAATTTGTATAACATTATTGATATGGGATTTCCAAGAGAGATTAGAGACAATTAATATTCCAAGATACCTTGCACATGTCACGCCCTTTATCCGAGTGTTATCAATTGACAGATGTCCATCTATAGTAACTCTCCTCTGAGGCGTTTTAATTATCATGTAGTTTGTCTTGTCGACATTAATGGTTAGTTTATTACTCTTGCATCAATCATTGATTAGGTTTACACCCGTGGCCACTTTAGTGTTGATTAAGCCTGTCTGGTGCAAGCAGAAATTCTGTTTGTATAAACGAAACAATGTGGCGGTCGGTGTAATAAATGTAAGGTTCACTATCGACACCCCACTGTTAGGATTGAGATAACGTTCTACTAAAATGTCTCGTCTGCCCAATTCAAATCGATCACAGCACTGTAGACACGCTGTACGTCTGCACTCCGACAATGAACATCAATATCAACGATCGTGAATATCATACGGCAGCTTGATTGTTCAAAATATAAGACATTGTGGTGGCAATTTGGCATCCAGCGAGGTACCACAAGGAGCTACAAAAAACAAGCAAGCGACCGTTTTAAGATAAGCGTGGAGGGAGCCAGAAAAGTTTGGAAGAGATATACATGTATCAGGACAGGTTCCCTTCAACCGGGATGAGAAAAGTGTCGTTCATATGGTTACACACATGTGAATACATGTACATGTAAAATGCTACCCCGACTGTACTTTACTCTTACCTTTTCTCTCGTACCAAGTAAAATGGAGTACGTTTATTCACGGTTTGCAGGAAAGAAACATGGCTGAGTGCAAGTGAATGTTTATTTCGAAAGTTTTGCAGTCAAGACGGGCGATGTCTGTAATTTAATTGCTAACATTTTCTCAGTGGCATTTTCTCAATTCCCGCGTCTGAACAAAGTCTGAACACGACACTTGCGATGCACGCTGTAGTATCGTTGGTATTCATTCAATGCAATATTGAAATCGACACAAAATGTGTGATGTTCTGTAACACTGACTGCATTTGAAACACATGAGTTTTACCTGAAACTAAATACTGATAGGGCAAATGCTGTGGTCAACATCATTTGTATACAGTGTATTTTATAATCACTCCGTAATTTCAGGCTAATCGGCGTGTCCACGGGTACCGATAGTAGGATCATTATCACCACTGATACAGAGTAAAGTAACCGTTTTATCACCCTTCTGCAGACAGAATTTCTGCTTGCACCATACAGGCTTGATCAACACTAAAGTGGCCACGGGTGTAATTCAGCATTAATGGAGTTGAGATTAGTATATTGAGATTTAGTGAATTTGAATAAGTTAGTATCATCAGCAAACAGTCTGAAGTTGAAGAAGTAAGTTGATATGTCAATGTCATTAATGTAGATCAGAAAAAAAGTTGGGCCAAGTATTGAACCTTGCGGGACACCACAGTACTTGTCTAGGGTGTGAAGTTTCCCCATCTATGACAACGGAATGTTGACGATTTTGAAGGTAGCTCTTGAACCATGAGAGCGGAAGTCCTCTGACCCCATAATGCTCAAGTTTTTGCAAAATGATGCTATGGTCTATGGTATCAAAAGCCTTTTTAAGGTCGATGAAAATACTAAGAGTTGTGTGACCATCATCAAGTTTGTCAGCTATATCCGAGACAAGATCGGCCAAAGCAAGTTTTGTGCTATGCTTTTTCCTGAATCCGTATTGAGTTTCCAGCAAGATGTCATATTTATCAAGGAATGAGACCAAGTGGTTGTTGACTAAATTTTCAAAAATCTTGCTGAAAATAGGGAGAATGGAAATGGGTCTATAGTTGCCGACATTCAATGGGGAACCCTTTTTAAAAACAGGAGTAATTCTGGCAGATTTTAGAGCACTGGGAAAAAGTCCATGTACAAAAGATAAATTAATAATATGTGCAAGTGGACGGGAAATATAATCAACAGCATGTTGGACCAAAAGAGGGTGAATGAAGTCATACCCGACAGCTTTCTTTGAATCCATCCCTTTGATTTCATTGGCAATATCATCTTCGATTAAATATCATCCATATAATTCAAATATATTCTTATTTTCGTCTAAACTTCGTAAACATCTGCTTTGCATTTGTCGCAAATATACTTTGTATTCATAATTGAGATCTTGTTATTTTAATTGATAAATTTGCTGCTGCCTATGACCACCTAGTGCGTAAACCTACGTCAGAGACAAACGATCTTCGTAACACAACCAGTTGATTACTATCACACTGTATGAAATTTTTGTTCAGACTCACAGTCACACACCTAACTGAAAGCATGCTTGTTTTACTAATACAAGTATAACTTGTGTTTCCGAGAATTGCTTTCAACGTGCTTATTGTAGAGCACAAGAAACACTGCATTGTAAATGTAATAGTTGAGTTTTTATATTTGTTACCGATGGAAAGTCAAAGTTTATGCGATTGATCTATGTTGTGTTTTTCTTGTGGTTTTTTTTTGTTTTTTTTGTTGTTTTTTGTTTTTGTTGTTGGGTTTTTTTTGCTTACTGGCTGGTAGGTTTTACAAAAATCCAAGGACGGCAAATAAAGAATTTCATTCAATGGCCTTATAACCTAAACATTGGATTACACACTAAAGGGTAGATGACCATTTGTGTGATGTAATGAGGGCAAATGGTCTCTTGCTTCGTGAGTAAATAGTCCCATGTTTCGACTACAATGACTTTATTACATGTCTTTTACATAATTTTCGCTCGAAATTTTTGGGTTTACATACAAATGGCAATTATATGCTCTATTTCCATGTTAGACAAAATCTGTTGGAAAAATAAAATGATTTTTAAAATGATATTCAAATCACTTATTGTTTATGGATTTTTTCTCCAAAAAAACCCCCATATTTTGTAAAGACAGTATTTTCCATGTAAAATATATGTCATTTTGAAATTTTCAAATCCAGAAGTTCTTTAGGTGAAAATAGTTCCGGTTCACTTTCGGTTAAATGATGATTATGCGCTCAGCGACATCGTCATCGAGTTATCATTAATCCTATGGAGCGTGCGACGTTCGATACACGAGGCCGGCAATGAAAGCATTTTAACGATCATTTCAATCAATGGCATTACTAACATCTTCCTCTATGCTAGTACTGGTATTGATCGTTGTATACACCATTTGTACTTTGTATGAAGATCCAAAGTATCTCCAAGCAAAGTAAAATGAGTAAACCTCCTCAAAAAGGGGAGAGGTGTCCTCATTCACTAACAGTACCAACGACAGCAACCACACAGCATGATTTTTAAAGTCCCACAAAAAAACGGCACGACTACCACCTAAAATGATTTTGATCAAGTAAAGAAAAGACTAGATGACGAGACTAGATTGTTATGTTATTCTAAATGTTTAAATTTGCTTTAAAATGCCCCTAATCCGCAAAAAAACAAAAGAGAGTTTCTGGATTTGTTTTTGAAATTGGAGTATACTCGATTTTGTCCCCCTGAGATCTTCAGACTTCAACAAAGTGAGTTAACACAAGCTGTTGAGGGGAGAAAATCATTTGAATATCTAAGAATATGAATGGTTATCACCAAGGCACGTTCGATCAGTATGGAAGAATCCCCACGTATACGTCCACGCATACTACGAAAGGAATGTAGCACCAAGTAGCCGAGGTGGCAATTGCACTTTCATCAGACTCTATCGGAAACCAGGTAAGCTTATTACCTGGTAAAATGAAAGAAAATCGATATGTGTGTAGGCTAGAGAAGGACAAAACACTGTCGTATTTCTTTTTGCCGTAATTCCTGTAACTCAGAGCGAATTGCTTTCGGTAGAATATTTCGACTGAATCACTCAGCCGTCAGCTCTACCCTGTCATTGTGAATGGGACGATGACGTAAACGGTCCACTGACCGCAGGAGGGCGTTGTAAACTACTGGGATTTCCATCCCTTCATCCCTATTGAGGACAAGTCATTGTGCTTTGATTTCAATGGCCTCTCTCACTCTGCGTTTGACCAATGATCTTCACATGACATGATCTTGACGTTATCAGGATTGGTTGAATGTCCTGTCTTTTTGCAGTCTAAATAAATTGCAGAGGTTTCTCGACTCCGGTGTTCCGTGATTTTGTGAGTAAAAGGTCTGGGTGCGAAAAAAAATTCTATCGGACAAAAATGTTGTTTTCAGATGATCTGAGGAACTAAAGGCCTGATATCATCATGGTATTCAGAGGCTTTAGCGATGCTAGATACAAACCTATGTAGTAAATTATACAACCTTACAAATACAAAGGCTGATACAGAGGCCTTTGAATTTTGTAAGGGTGTATAATTTACTTTGAAAACGAGGCTGTGTTTTAATCGCCATAATGATGACGATTATAAACTTCAAGGCGCGTACGGATGAACATTTGTGTTGATGTAACTGAAAACACCGTGAACTACATGATGTTAAATTTTACGCATTTTTTATTAAAAAATAAACGTTTCAACAAAGTGTAAACAATTTACATGTGTAACTGCATATTTCATAAAATGTTTCCATAACGATATTTCATGACATGACAAGCATTGTTTTGAGTATATTGTCATGTAGCGTGGTCGCTTCAAATGACAGGAGGCAAAATTATTAGACGGTAATATTTATGTCCACATTAACTCGGGAAGTTGGGATTTTTGGCATTAAATAAATAAATAAATACTAAAAATTCTTTGTTTTACAATGTTCACTCAATCAAACTATTGCGGTAAATGCATATAATCATACACAATATTGTAAGGTTTTCCATGAAAAAATGACACTATGGAAATAAATTTTGTATTATTGTTAATAAACTTACAATGAGATAGATTGTAACAAACGAAGTGGAAACGCTCATAATTGTTATCACAAAAAAGTTCTAATACAAAACAGCATTAAATCCCCAGTGTCGCTGAGTTGTTCTGCAACTCAGTCAAGTATCTGTATATGAGTGTCTGAGAATTGGCGTACGTTTCTTTCTTCTTCATTTTGAAATGCCTAAACTTACCAGCAGTGATAGGCATGGAACATATTATCTACAGTTTTGAAAATTTTCAACAAAAATTTCGAATACTATTGAAATTTCAGTTGAAATATTATGTTCGACCGTGACAATAATGCATGTTAACAACACAGGCAGTGATGCGACAGCTGAATACTGGGTATTTCGCATGTCAGCAGTGCATAGGGAACTGAATATGCATGGTAAGGAAAACATCGCTTTCAGTCAAAGTCACTTAAAGAAAAAATCACATAAAACAGAGTCTGTAGTTGTCAATATGTAGTCCTCAATATATCTTGGCACTGTGCGGAAAATACACTATGGAAATGCGTTGTTTTTTTCATTTGGTAAGTAAAAAAAGTTTCTGTAAACTGGTTTCATAATTGTGGTTTGTCAGGTAACAGGAAACACATCGTTACCTCTTGGTAATGTAAATAAGGCACTTTTCTAATACTGAACATGTAAGACACATTCATTCTGGGCGCTCTCCAGAAATTGTGGTCGATGAGCACAAGAATTCAAAAGTCATAGTCTGTAGTTCATATTTCAAAACTAGCCGTTGTTGAAACTGAACCCCCTCTGCCTTCTCTGAAATTAACAACGAGTTGCTTTGGTTGAGACGTTGACCGTGGACTCTGTGGACTGCTGAAAATAAAGTTTGATGCAACAGCCTGTGTGCAAATCGTTGGATCTTGCATTTGTCCTCTAGTTGATGAATAATCCTCTTCAGTAGTTACGATGATCCCATCAGCAGATAACAGTGGTTCTCTCGTGCTCATTGACTTACTGGTTTCTATGGTAACATCGCTGTCTTTAGTAAATTTGCTCTCGGTATATGCCGCAGCAGTGCTGTCACTGAGAGTTACTTTGTCGAACAATTCTTCTTTGGAACCCAACGGCTTCGTGTCTTTGCAATTCAGCGACCGGAGGAATTCCGTTGTTGACAACCGTTGTCTTGAAAACAGACGTGGTCTACGTATCGTGTAGCCGTTGTTATCTGTTCAGGGTGAGAACAGTGCCAGGTTAGAATTTTCAAACAAAATTAATCTACAGCAATACTCTTTGCAGAACACTCAGTCTCTCTATTCTCAATCAAAATCATTTATACTGACTATAACACGATTGGAACTAATTTGGGGCGAATTGGACCTTTTAATGGTTCAAATTTATCAAAAGCATTATACGCCCTGTCACTCAAAGTTACAATAATACAAATTATCCATAAAAATAAGTTTTTTTACAACAAAAGAAAAGCAGATGAGCTTACATTTGCAGATCACACAAACATTACTGCACTATCCAATTATCCCAAATTCGTTCCAATCGAGTTCAATATCGTCTGAGTCTGTAAGTTGTCAATGTATGTATGTTCAGTGAACGTCAAAGTTTGATGTGAACTTCACCTTGATTGTAGTCGTATTATAAGGGTCTGATCAGGGTTCTCCGTGGTGTCTAATGACCGCTACATAGCCTCAGTTTATTTGAAAAGGGGGCCGCTGTGTCTTTACACTTATAGAGTGGAGAGCATTACCCCGTCTTTACAGGAGAGCGCATGACCTCATTACATTTAGGTCAAAGGTGAAAGAATTTATTTAACCTGTTTGACTTTGACGACGTTCCTAAGTGTGCTAGATCATTTTGGAATGACTGCAAATACAGTTGTTACGTTTCATGGTCGTGTCTCCCGACCACGACGTTAACCTGTGAGACTTCATAACACTAGGTTTACTTTTGCAAATAAAGATCACTCCACACTGCAGCAGAGTGTTACTGGCTTCAAATGGCTTTTATGACCTGTGACCACGTCATACCCACTTTATCAACACCGCCGTGACGTCGAAGAGCAGACGTCACATCTTATTTAAATATGAATAAGTCTGTATCAGGACCTTTTACAAGGCCACTCCAAATATGGACACACCTACGACTTTAATATACGTCACACCACTATCTCTGATGTCACAATGGGCCAACAAACTTTGCTGTAGCAACAATTCTAAACAATATGTAGTTGGTATTTGACGCAAATCGTTTGCACTTTTGCTGTGTCAATATTTCTTAACAATGAAAAAAGATGGTGTTTGACGCATGTTACAGTTCACGATCTTGCAGTGACCAAATTGTGAGTTAGCGTTGAGGTGGATTGACCTAGTTCAAATATTGAAAGCTTTTCACTTGAAATTTCAACTTTGAGTGTTATGTATTGAAGAAAATGTATCATGCAGTAGGCCTATCTCTGAAATTTTTCTGTGGTCATACAAAATACGTCATCAACAAAATGCCAAGAAGTCAAATTCAAAAATTCAGAATTTTGATTTTTCAAAAATATTTATATCTAAGTAAATTGTTTCTACACGTACCTACTGCTAACAGTCGGTGTGCAGGCTATGAGAGTTGATTACTAGCCGAGAAAGAGATTCTAAACCCGTGACTTTTTTCATCACATGAAGTGTTTGCCCCCTGTACTTCCTCTTGGCTTTATCCATAATGCTAATAGACATCCTACGAATCGAACGAATACCGTGGCAGGATATTACGCCGAACTTGCCGAAATACAAACCGTCTTTCATTGGTCAGCTTGTATTCAAAGGCGAATCGGAAATGATGATTGACCATAGCCCAAGAGTCAACACCTTGGGAACATGTTGGCGTTGTACTTGCACATGTCGATTCCCTTTTTTTGAATTTACTTTTCACTTCGTCTCACTTTTCGCCAACTCACCACTTAGCTTAGAGCAACGGGAGCAACACAGCCCAGTTATGATAGATCAGCAGATGCATGTTGCGACAGCTTAATAATTATAATTTCAGATCACTTTGAAAGTATGAATATTTCGTGGTCCAAACGATACAGGCGGACTTTAGTTTTGGCGGTTTTTTCATTTATAATTTTTCATATACATATACATATAAGTGAAAAATCAGCAGATGCATGTTGCGACAGCTTTAAAACTACTATTTCAGATCACTTTAGAATTATGAATAGAGTTCAAAAACAAGACAGGCAGACTGTATAATTTTGGCGGTTTTTTTCATTGATAATGGATATTGCCACTCTTTGCAATGCGGAATATGTCACATGTCAAAGTCCATGAGAAAGTGAGAAAGAATTTGTCCGCATTGTCTGGTGGAATGTGTGTAGGTGTGCACATGAATGGATTGGAGACCTTGTCTTTTCAATACAGCCAGCGTGGCTTATTGAACAATTGGCAGTTCTAGTTTCGTTTAGGCTTCCATACATACATAATCACATATATACTGTATTATATATATATATATATATATATATATATATATATATATATATATATATATATATATATATATATATATATATATATATATATATATATATATATATATATATATTATACTCACTCAAATATATGAATTATATGACAACAACTCTACATTTTACGGTAATTTGACTGACTTTTCTCACCTGTTTCTAAGAAGACACTATCCTCCATGCCTTGTGCCTTCTCTGCGTCGCTGAATGAGACATGTTTTACAGGATATTGCACACAACAGATGTACGCAATCAGGACAATGACAATGGTGACAAGTGCGATGACTATTCCAGCCAGGACATAACATATGACTTTCCATTTGTTCAGTTGATCTGTCGTGTCCTCGCATGGTATACGCAGTTCCTCTGCTTCGACTTCTTGATCAATGTCTGTGGCGCTTTCGCCTGCTTCTGGATCAAAGGGGAGAAAAGTCCTGAATTCACCGAGGTCGCTGGTGACTGCTTCTCTGTCTGTGACACTGTCGGTGGGTGATTTTTTTGGCAGTTTGCTGGGGATTTCCACCTTGGCGCGCTCTGTTGGTGGAGGCCGGGTAACTACAGGTGTAGCGGTACAGACAGTGTCTTTGAAATCTTGGCATGGGCTTTCCTCGCGCTCTCCAAGTTCTTCTACACAAACTGTGCATGGTTTGCAGCGGAATGTACGCACTTCATAGTACCACCCATCATCTGCACATGGCCCTGACTGGCTTCGTGCTTGGCAGTCTATCACTGAGAGAAGTACAACGCCGACGACGCCGAGGATCGTGACTGCTTGGAATTTCATATTGCCGTGTAATGTGCCTGAAATTCGTAGATTGATATAGAAGTGGTTACTGAAAAGCTACAGATTGCGCAAGTTTAACAATAGGTGCACAGGTCGTACATTTTTCAAATACTAGGGCACCAAAAAAACTCTGATACTTCCTATGGATATTTTAAAGGTTTGTCAGAGGCCAGACAACTTAGAAGAGATTCAATAGAAGGTTATGACACTCAGTTTATTGCAGGACAACTGAAGAATGACAGAATATATTGTAGGACCCCTTTAATACAAACATTAACCTAAATCTTTATGCAACAGTGTTGATCAAAGTACGAGTCAATGAACCAGATCTTATCTCTAGCTCTCGTCACGGTAATCAGCCTGTTTTGCGCGTGTTGTCAAGACTACAAACAGCCGTACTAAAGGTGTGTAGTTCACTGGTGTTGTTGTCGCGTCACGCTTGTCGTGCCGTCTATGTCAAACTGACCATGTTACGCCGCAACCAAATGTCACTGGCAATTTCAATGGCGAATACTTAACTTGAACCCCCCCCCCCCCCCGACACAGTCTACATGTCTATGCGTACAATGCATGTACTTCATTATCCCCACAAGACATTAGTCCACAGGCATATAAAGGATTTTAGCCAACGTGGTTTTAACACAGCAAACACCATAAGCATTTTGTACCGATCGGTAGACCGACACAATCCTTTCGGTGTGTCGTATTGGTCGACATGACATACAAAGTTGTGGTAGGTCAATAACGGGTCGCATCTAGGAGCGAGGTATGTAGTAGGCCTACGGAACGAGCACGTTTCTGACGGTATACGACGTAGGCCTATAGCCTACCTCCTTGGTTCACACATGACCTGTGACCACGCGAAACTATGTAGAGAAGAATATCAAATTTATGCTGTGGAGGAGAGCAGATTGACATACAGTGGGTAGTTGCCAGTGCAATTTCAAGCTAAGTACCGGGTTCGCCAGCTCAACATAGCTCCGTTCCCAACTTGATCGAAGAAAACGCTGACAACGTGCGAGCTGACAAGCTACTGACAAATCCCCTAGTAACTAGCAGTCGGCTATGTTTACCGTTGATCAGCAGACCAACCAAACGTCATGTAAAAGGGTTTACTGCGATCAGTGCAGTGGTTCAATCTGAACCACTAGCTAATGGAATGATAGGGCGACGGGTTCCTGTAAGGAAAGGGAGTTGACAGCGACACTGTGAATGGAAGAGTTCTTGTCTCGTGTCTTACCTTCAACAACTTATTAAAAGCGCGTTTTCTTGAAACCTTTGGTATAACCAATCTCCGACTTATTAGGATTTTTAGTCTTGATATTATCAGCACAGTACAGGCTTTCTGAACATACACAGCTGAGAACCTTCCTTACGTTAGCACTGAACTCTCAACAAGACTGTCGCAACTTGACGTGTATCACAGTCCTTCCACTATCGATGAATGAACTGGCTAGCTGGGTTACACACCCCTCGACGTCATTTCTATCAACCAATCAAAAGGTCGACGTCCGAAAATTGAGCCAATGACGTATGTACATTGGTGACGTAGAAGTGGGTAAAGGGGCGTAATGTCCTGCCTGACTCACTACCATAGGAGGTTGACCCGGTGCTTGACACGGCGGCGGGCGCTGGGGGTTTCACGGTACACCTTGTCCTGTTCTCTGCGTTTCTTTTACACCGTACACTCCTAGAACCTGTAGCCTGTGCTGACGATCGATCTCGATTCATGGGCAACATCGTAGAAGAGGCATACCAATAAATGAAAGAGCTGTGTACTTATGTAAATGAGGTCAAAGGTTACGTTCTGAACTGAGCGAATTTTGTTCGTTGCAAGAGGAATGGGACCAATCTGATATCAGATGTAGAGTACGGCGACGTCTTTACTACGCGGTATTCTCTTGCTGTCGCCTCTCACTACCAGGCGACAGCAAGAGAATACCGCTTAGTAAAAAACGTCGCCGTACACTACATCTGATAATCAGATTGGAATGGGACGTGTAACCTTGAGGGGACTTAGGAACTGGTCAGTTTCTTCGGCCTTGGGGGAGGGGGGGATTATTTTTTGCCGACGTGAAAAAGTGGTGACCCCCCCCATTCCAACTTTTGAAAACAGGGTGACCCCCCCCCCCCCGCGCGACAAAGGTAAAATAAATGGCGGAATATAAATTGAATAATTCAGTGTGTATGTATGTTATATATATATATATATATATATATATATATATATATATATATATATATATATATATATATATATATATATATATATATATATATATATATATATTATATATATATAATTTTTGGGGTATATTTTAAACATTCAGTCATTCTGTGTTTTAATTAAATTGTTGTCATGTCAGCTGTAAGAAAGGAATTTCAAAGTGTCAATTCTCAAAGTTTGAATATAGTGAATGAGCTGTGAATGTACTCCACTCTTTTTATGCATAAGCATATGCCCAGAACTGTTGTAAGACAAATGTGATTGTGAAATATTAGTGCACGTTGCTTTCTAATACTGATACTGAATTCTCATAGAGGAAACAGAAGAGTATCAGGAACTTGTCATGCTTTTCATATGAACTGCAGATTTCATAATGATTAGTACACTTTGCAATTTACAGACATCAAGATATTTCTGACATATATCTCTGATATATTAATTTACTGCGCCCAAAGGCCGAAAAATATTAAACATCCAGATATCTCTGATATACATATATATATATATATGATGTATGAAAGTCATGCAGCTGAAGGGCATGCTGAAAAAGATTGTTTGATATTTTAAAGAAATGCGCCGGAAGGGCACGCCGAAAAATTTTAAACATACAGATATCTCATATATGTATATGCCTGATATATTAAAGTTTTGCACTAGGACGGGGCTCTGAAAATATGTCTTATTATTATTAAAGTTTTGCGCCCGAAGGGCGCGGTGAAAAATGCAACTGAATGATGAAATTTGTGGCTGGCAAAATGCATTTTACGCAAGGATGAGCCGTGTCGAAATTCAAAAACACACTGACCCCCCCTATTGGGCAGTTCAAAAACATGGTGACCCCCTATCACCAAAGTCAAAAACAGGGTGACCCCCCCATGAATCCACCAGCCCCAAAGGCCGAAGAAACTGACCAATCCCTTATTGAAAAGAAGGGTCTAAATTTTCACTTCATTCCTCTATTGTGTCATTGATCCGAGCTCTCTCCGTCTTCTTCAGTTGTATGTAAGAAAATAAACAAGGAGAGGTGTTATTTCTTGATTATATTTGTTGTTGTTGTTGTTGCTCTTGTTTTGGTTTTTCCTGTAATAACCAATACCCTGCTGGTGCTCAAACCCAGCATCTGTTAGATGTGAAGCACGACCTATAACCTGTCACTCCACGAGAACAAGTTGCAAGAAGGGGATACAATGTTACATACAAAGGTTAGAATAGTAATGCTATGCTGGCACTGTTGATTTATACTCTTCACTTGTATTGGACATTTTGGTTCCTTTTTATCCAGTGTTTGGCCATGCATTTATTTCTTTCTTTATTTTGGTTCTTTATTTTACTTCATTGGCGTATTTGTTGTGCAGGTTTATAATTTGTTTAATATATTGTCATATCATTTGTTGCATTTTCACTCAATCTGTTCGGCGCATGATGATCGCGGAGATAAGGAAACAAATGACTCGACAAAAATTAATCCAATCAATTACAGATTTGAAATAATACACAGATGTGATTTTTGGTTTGTAGAAGTAATACAAATGAAAACATACAAAGTTTTGTTTTGTTTTGTTTTTGTTTTAGTTGTTGTTGGTTTTTTTGTTGTTTTTTCTGTCATATCGAATGCTATATACATTTGAATATACGCTGACTTCTGTTACGTAATAGTTTGCCTTCTTTAGCAACTGCACTGAGTATTTGACTTGGTAGAATGCGCTTCGGGGACAGGTACTAGGTATTCAGACTCTCAAAGATTTACAATTCTTTTCTGATCTATCACTTGTGGGGGCTCATTTTAAAGCTCTTGATGTAAGAAAACTTTTCATCGGCATAGTTTTTCGAAAATCGAAAATTTCATTTTTCTCCATAGGTTTAACACATGGATAGCAGCCATTTTGAATTTTAAGTATCACTAAATCCTGGTTTATTGGTTTCTCTAGTACCAAAATTTGCTTGATAACCCTCGATTTTTATTGATTTTGAAAGAGAATGGATGAAATATTGCCTGAGCAAAGTTTGAGCAAAAGTTTAAGTCTTTCACTTTCCAGGGTCAGCTAGTGCATGACAACAAATTTGATGTACAAAATGTCAAATGTAAGAAAGGTGATATTGGGCCTGGAATGACACCTAATTACTGCTGCGATTGCATGCTAACCTTAACCCTAAAATGTGTGTTGGTCTTCATTTGCCTGATCTTGTGAAACTTCACTCGCTTATGCTGGCTCCGTTCTGACAATTCGGTCAGCTAACCCCAATTCCTGACACCCCCATCCCCAACGTTGCTTGACCTGACATAAAAACTAAGCAGTCAGAAATTCTGAAAGCGATTGGAAGGAAGTGGAAATTCATTTGATTTTAACAAGGCGTCTACGTTTTGCGTACAGTGACTTTGACGTCATCAACAATTGGCTTTACCACTTCTACATGGTCGATGATTCCAGGCAGTTTTCCTGCTACATAAATCTGAATCCCTTGAGGACTGCAGTAACAGAAGCCCAGCATGTTTTCATGCGAAGCACCACAGCCTAACTAGTTATTTTGACTTTTGCAAAAAAAAAAAAAGTTTCTCGTCCTGCTTTAAAAAAATCCTGTTGAAAAGCCGAGTTTTCAACTTATGAATGAAGCCTGTTTGTGTGTCATGCCCTATGTTATTGCAAACAGCTGGATTCCAGTCCGGACTAGAATTACTTTGTGTACAGTAATACTGCATGGCGCACACGTTTTGTTGGCAATGCTAAGACTTTGTATTTCAGTGATATAGCCATTTAGGACTTCTACATATTCCACTGACAGCAATGGTACTATACTGTACTTTAATGTGGAACCCAGCTAGACATGTAACCGTCATAATTATAATTGATGTAGTTAACGAAACCTGAGCAGCAGACATCCTGTAACTTATCTAATACAGAATTTCTGTTTCGGTCGAGTCATCTTCCTTTGCAATCCATTGCTGATACCATTTACAAGGCTTGGCACTTTGATAATTGAAATGCTCTCTGAAACATGTAGACAGATTCTATATAACGTGTGCAAAAGCCGTTTATCCAATGAAGGAAGAGAATGTGAAGAAGACTATGATGTATTGATCTCCATAGTGGAGAGAGTTCAAGGAGATGTATGTGCAGAAGATTGAACACAATGCAATGACACACAGGAAGACAGTGAAGCTGTTTACGAACAGGAGTGTTGTGGTCAGATTTCTTAGATCACAAGATTGATTGTAACAATTCTTGCTGCTGTGTTTTGAGCATGATGTAAGCGCTGCAATTGACCAATGGGCAAGCCATACAATAAAGCACTGCATTTGTCCAGCTTTGATGATATAATGCCACGCACAGTAAGTGAGGCTACCCACAATTACCCTTGATTTGTTCACGCAGACATTTTTATCAGTTTCTTAACAATTTTTAACTTACAATTTAAGTCCAAGATTATTTGTTTAAACTTTGTTCTAAAATTATAGATTATGTTTAAAGTTCAAAAGTAAATTGAATGAGAAGTCGATGTTTGGAGGTTCTAAAAATTGCACACTTTTCAAGATAAAGTTATCAGCAACTAAGATGGTCTCATTATACCACCTGTCAGACATGCAAATTTCCTTTGTTAAGAACATTAAAAAAAATCAATACCCTTTCTTTTGCCAACACAGATGCAACTTATTCCCTTAGTTTCCTTGAAAGTATTGTGTATGGCTGTCAAAAATCGACAAAATTACAAAATTGCTATCTCCTCCACAGAAAAGGGGTTGATCTTCTCATTATTCACAGTGAGAAATCAGAAAATTATGATTATCAGAACTATGTTGCCAGAATTTTGAAATATGGACCCAGTTGTTCTGTATACAGAAGAAATTTCCTTCAGATCAGTGAGTGATCTCCGTGTGTACAGATCATGGAGAATTGTGGGTAGCCTCACTTACTGATCGGATGAGCCACTGATCGGATGAGTGCAGCAAGGATGAGAGTGGCATAGGAATCTTGAGACAAGTACTACCTGATGCCTCCAGTTCCGTGGGGAAGGAAGTGAGAGGCACGGCAGGTGGTACCTCAATGGGTAAACCAACACACAGGAGTTTATCCCTGATTTTGTTCAAGCCTCTTTGTGTGCCAGGGTTGCAATAGAGAAAGCTCAACTGGTTGGTTTTACATGTAATGTGACGTAGTCGAGTTTGTCTCAAGATTCCAGAAGTAACTTCAAACACCTAAGGACATCCAACAAGGTCATATGCAGATGCAAGCATCCAGAATAAACATTGAACATGATGACATTTCATTCATCCCAGTGAAAGCATACAACACACAAAAGAGAACGCCAACACATTTTATTTTAACCTTGCTGTAATGGAAAGGTTTTCTAATAAGGCCAAATAAAAATATGTGCTGTTCCGATTACCCGACCTACCCCAATTTTATCCTCCGACCCTAGACTTTTTTTTAGCTTCATAAACCAGGAAGTAAGCATAACTATATGAAAAAACATGAACGCATGAAATCACGCGATTTTATTTATTTTAATAGTTTGATATTCAATTTGAGTGTGTTTCATGAGGAAATTATTACTGATAGTTTGTTTGAACGCGTACAAAATGCACATTGAGGAATAAAAAAAAAATTGAAAAAAAAATTCCCTACCTACCTACCCTATTTTTAAAACCATGTAATCGGAACAGCACATACTTTTTTATTTGGCCTAAACCATCGCAGTCTGAGTGATTGCCAAATCAAGAGAGGATTTTTTTTTAGAGTATGTTCTCAAAACTTCAAGCAGCTCATCTAAAAATTTACTTGATAGGTTTGGATGACCACATTGCATTCAATATTCTTCAAACTATAAAGTATGACTTTGACTGAACAACCGAACTATGAACAGCAACACCTTTTACTTAATCACTTTCTTCCTACTGTACATATAGCTGTAAAAAAGCAAAATTTGCATGTAACAAATTTTGAATAAGCATCTATGAAATGAAAAAGAAACACAAGCTAAGATTTATTAATAACTTCTCTCCTCGTCAAGCATCTCTACAGAAAGCTAAATGCTGCAGTTTGTCTCCTTTCAAAATGTATTATGAAGGGCCATAAAAAATACAAATTCCAGTACAACCTACTTGCACATTATAGTACTTTTCCTGGCTGAGCATATTTACTCGCCCAACAACCTATGGGGTTTGCTATACTGCAATGGGACCCCCAAGTTAACATCAGCTAAGTCAGTTCAGAGTTTGAAGAAAAAACAGTGTGGTCATCAGAACCTTCGAATTAAATTTGAAAGCTTTTAGACCAGCAGCTTCAAAAATTTTGAGAACATTATTATCAGTAAAATATTTGCATTTATATAATAACGTGAACTTGAATGGGGCATCCCAAGGAATATGTGTACCGTATATTACATGGAGGAGATCTTGAATATTTGATGTTCTTGACATTTTTGTATTTGCTAAAACCGTTAGCATGTGTTAGACTACCATGGTCACTTGAAGAAACCACCACTTGTAACCTTTCATTGATCTTCACATCAAATACTGAGGGGAGATGCACCTAGCAGCCCTTGACCGGTTCACCCCCAATTCCCTGTAACGAGGTCCACAATCACCACTGATAACAATGGGTTAAGGCAAAACCATGGTGGCAAAAGGGTTAAGTTTTTGAAGTTGACAGACATACAGATACAGAGACATTCATCCACCAACCCCAGCAGCTCCCATTGCTGCATAAGTACATAAACAAATGGGAGCTAATACCATTGATCTGTGTGTGAATAGGCTACGGGCTCCACACTCGACAGCCTCTTCATATTCTTTCTTTCAGTGATACACAAATGCCACATAGTTTCATTTGAACACTAAAATTTATTTCTACTCTGCAGTCGTGCATTACAGCATGTGTACATTTCACAAGAGACCTAAGCGGCGCCTAATGCTCGGGTCAAACTTAGAGAATTACGCATAAAAGGTGGCCATACTTTACAGAAAGTTTTGAGATCAAAATAATTTTTTTCTATTAAACATCGACAACTGGCATGGCATGACACTTTATAAAACATCCACATACCAGGAAACACTCCCCCCGTAGCAAGCTGGTAACCAAAAATTTTAAAACACTTTTGTTTAGTCATGAATAAAATATGCACCTTGTTTCGAAAAAATTTCATCTGGTAACATACGGTCAAAAAATTAGTAGAGTCATTTTCGAACAGAAAAGGGGAAACACTGTATTGTGAAAAGGAGAACTTAAAAAAAATAATAAAATATGTAGTGGCACATTCCTCTGTTGACACTAAAGTGGCTTAGCAAGGTTTACTGATCCTATAGACATCTAGTTCCGCACAGTATCACTGATATAGGTCAAAGGATTTTCATTTTATTCATAAAACCTCTCTCTAAACACTGAAGAACAAATAATGTAGATGTAATGTTTAATTTACGTGTAAAAAAATCTGTTGAAATGGCACAATGAATGATTCAATAAGACATCTACTGGTAGTACCCTTTATGTCTAAGACTGTCCTACTATGTGTTCCGGATATTTAATTTTCCATGGGTAAGGGTGTCTGTATTCTCTGGCCTCTAATCCTCATCTCCGGACACTTCCCTAACAGGGGAATCGTCTCCATTCCGACTCTCTTCCGCTTCAGGAGTTGGAGAGTGGCTGTCAAAAAAGAAACAAAATTCAATTACTTGGTCTTCCTGACATTCTGGGTAGTGTCTAGTTTCTCTCCGTGACAAGACTGAAGCATACAAGGTGACATTCAAGTTTACAACATACATTGTATTCTGCATTGAGTTGAAATTGGCAACACTATTACATTTTGCAAATGCTCAACCCCCCTCTCTTACAGTGACCATACACTGAAATCCCCTTGGACTTTTTCAGCATTACTCAAGGACTTGTTAAGGTCCAAACTACCATTTTCAAGATATCATTTTGACAATATTCAGTGTTCTCTAAAGAATAATTCAAGCATAATGGCCAATACTCTTTAATTTTAGTATAACAATAGAACCATAAACATAACAGTCAATTATATTGTTATACATATTAGCCACTGTGCTATCAGAAATTCCTGGGCAGTTCCATGGTATATCGTTTTCATATCTTTTGCCATGTCATTTTCATGATATCATGGCTGATCATCTTGTCATTTTTGAAAAACGGTGGGCATATCATGAATTTTCCAGAACTTTCAAGGACTCAATTTCATTTTAAGAATTTTCAAGGACTTTCTAGGACTTCACAGGAGGATTTAAAATACAAGGGCTTTCAAAGAGTGTACAGACCCTGCCCTTTGAAAATACCTTGTATTAAAACTGTACCATCAGATATTGCACACACATACCTCTTTTCACGGGATTTACGTTCGCGAGAGTAAGACCTCTTCCTGTCGTTAGACCTTCGACCTCTGAAATGGAAACCACATGTGAAAATCTGGTGAGAAGCTGTAATGTTTATTACTTTGCCAATGAACAGTAATGGTCTGCACTGATTTGCAAAGATAGGAACAGAAGGATTCACATTCTCACATCCCTGGTATGCTGGCAATGTAAGAACAGCAGTGTTGGAATTACATTTCTAGTGCATCAGCTTTTATGATCAATGACCCCCTAATGCCATTAGAGGTGTACACTTGTGATGAGAAAATTTTTATCAATATTTTCATTGCATTTTGGGGGATGTTTTTTTCAAAGAGGAATGATATGACTCAAAGAAAACCACTGATGATAAATAATAGTGTTTTCTGCCATTCAATACAATTATACAGTAGCTGTGATTTTCTGCAAGTATCAAAGGGACACGAAAATAATAATCCCAATACCCATAGGCTGAGATGAGTGGAAAGTGTCAACCAAGATGGGAAATTTTTGTTTTACACAAGAAAGAGGAGAGTGTGAGACTGAAATTGTGTGGCTTATGTGAGACAGAAATTCCCCAACGATTTATACAAACATGCTGGTAACATACTATTTAGTATTACAGAGCTAACATTCAGTAACCGGAACCTATCACATAAAAGTTGGTCAGCATTCTGAGTTTTTAGTAACTATCAAAACCTAATCTTCACCGTAATTGTATGTTAAAGTTATACATAGAATGAACAAAAATTTAAATATCATGTCACTACACATTCATTGACCTTGTGGAAAGTCAGCACTGCGGCACATCGAAGACTGATCTTGCAATTCTGAGAATTGGTTTGACCAAGGCAAAGAAAAGAACTACGGCAGTGATCTAACACTGCCTAAGGCTGTTATGTCATGTTACTGACATGTGTGGGACAGTGATTCGGCAGTGATGTACAAACAGTGTTTCACGTCCTGGACAGATATTCGAAAAGCGATTTGGACCATCTTGCTGCTAAATGTTGCAAATTTGTAACCACAAACATATTTCAAGCCTGTGATTTTATCCCAACTAAACATATAGTATTTAAGAACTAAAATCTCATCCTTCAATGAAATGTTGTAGATCTGTCATACTATGAACATAGAAAGAGCAGCATACCTGCTTCCACTTCGGCTACGACTTCTTGGACTGCGCGGACTGCGAGGGCTCCTACTGCGCCTTGGCCTGCTGCGCCTATGAACTGGAGATCTTGAGCGTGACCTTGGTGACCTACACAACAACAAAATATGTTAGACAACAACATACCCCCAGTTTCAATTCAAAAACCTGTACGTGTTATGGCTTTTTTCATTTTTTCAAAATCAGCGTTCAGTAAGCTTGGCAATCCCTCCTGGGCATTGCTGTTGTTTTTTTAATCAATATATGAGTAAACCGTTATTGTCTCAAAGGCTCAAATCATCTCTTACTTGAATTGTACAATTTTGTGAGAGATAGAAACTAATGTTGATTTCCATGTGACATGCCCTATTACAATTTTCTGCTTTGTGTTCAGGCTCTGGAGACACCGGATACCACCACATGCAGAAAACTTTTGCAGTCTTCTCCGGCTTGAACCCCTACGTTAATTCAGAGGACTTAGAAGGGAAGACTGTTTTGATTGTATCATGAAATTCTATCATGTAAAACTACGTGTACAGGTACAAGTAGATATCGTTTACGCCAAAACAAAAACATGAGGTAAAACTCTGGCAAAATGTAAAATCTTGCAGATCTAAAGTTAAGAGATGTTTTGTTTTTTTATAAGTACACACAGCACTGTAAAACTTCCGTGCTGAAAGTGAACCTGATATTTTTTCCTTTCACGGCACAATCAAAACATGTTACTATGTATTTAATCTTCAATTAATTATTGCTGTTAACTTTCACCTACTGAGATCTAGAAGTCTTTAACAGGATACTTCTGTTTTTCGATTTCAGTAAAGCCTAGAGTTCCAGGCTTACCAGGTATGAATTTGGTGGGCTATGCATAAGCCTCCTACCTGCCTCAGAAACACACACGCGGCGCAGATTTCATCATATGGGGGTCAGAAACGTTCAACCTTTACAACTTAAGTTAAGGTTGATGATGGCAGTGTTGATAGAAAACAAAAGGTGGCAGTAGTAGTTGTTGTAGAGGGCTGGAGGAGTTGTAGTAGTAGTAGTTGTGGTGGTGGTGGCGGTGTGGCGTGGCTTGTCGCAGAATTCGCTTACGCATGCTCGTAAATGTTGCATGATGTTGAACACTGAAGTGGTGGAGGTGAAGGTGATGGGCCGAAGGTCGAAGGTCGAAGTTGAGTTGAACATTTTTGGAACATGTCGAAGAAGTTGTACTGCATGAGCTGCGTACGTACTTGTTGTTGGAGAACTAGTTGTTGTTGGAGGGCTAGTCCCTGAAAAGGTGTGCACCCATATTATTATTTCAAACAAATAGTACAAGAAAAGAAAAAATTACCCAAACATAACTGAAGGAAAAATTGACCCTATCAACTGAAATATACATGGCACACACTTAAAATCTACTATCTTTGATTTAAAGTCTAAGAAAGCAAATTTTATGAAAATATGTCATTGATGTTTCAAACTTGTGTAATTATAAAACAGACTAAATTGTTTCAAATCATCCTGTACAAATCTGCAAATATTCATACACCTATCAACCTGTCTCTGAAAAAACTACAAAACAGTACAAATCAAGTCAGCTCAAGTTGGTGCCATGCAACAACTGATTTCTACACATACTCAAAACTTTGGTTCTCTAGGTCTCAATCGTTTGTTCAAAATCCTATCTTCTCTCTTTGCATGGTTGGATAAATTTGATGTTTACCAGTAATATCAAGCTTGCAACTATTAAAGTGTATTCGAAAGTTACACCAGGGGTGTCTGAAAGAATTTCTCTGTTAAACACCATCTTATACAAATTTTGACATTGACAAGCACACCTTCCTACCAACTTTTACTTTAAACATATAGATCAACAAATTCCTGCCATACATGTATGTGATAAAGTTCTTTCATATCAAAGTATCCGATGGCCTGGCAGCATGTGGCAGAGATATCATTACACAGGCATACCAAACATAATCACTGGTGTGTCAGCATAGTTGCTTCGTGTTATCAGTCTACCCTAACCCATACGGTGACAAGATAATTATCATCGTTCGATTGAGTGTGTTTTAACCTCAGAGCAACTCTAGGCTGAAACATTCTGAGACACAACCCTGTGAACAATTTTTCAAGATTCTTTGCAAGATTAATTACTGCAGTTTTACATAATTGCACAATGATCTCTTGACAGGTTTTACATATTCCTTCTGGTCTAAAACGACATCAAACTACTTATGCTCTTTGGTCATCAAAATGTACTTATACAGCTTGAAAGGAGACAAAATCTCATCTTTTCATCAACTTCATCCAAGTTTTGCACTTCCTGAAATGAATCGCTGAGACAAATATGGTGCATGTCCATTTCCTAACCTACCTTCTGTATCTATCGTATCTGTCGAAGCTTCGATCCGGTCTCTGTCATCATAATACGAGCGCCTTGCAGGTGGAGGCGGTCTGCCCACATATCGACCTCGACGGGTCTTGCCAGAAGACAGTTCAACTCTAACACGACGTCCACAAATTATTCTAAAATTGTGAAAATTTGAAAAAAAGATTGATGCATCAGCACACACACACTGATAAGACACACAAGAGGTACTTTAGGATATGGTTGTAGAGTCAGTTTAGCCATAACAAAAACTTTGCTCAATTTCTCAATAAAGACAGACAAGTTTCCTACAAGTGACATTCCTGTATATCAAATGATGAGAACTGGAGTGCAAGAAAGCAACAAGCCTCTATCAGTTTGGGAAGTAAAAAAGTGATATACGCATATGTATGCCTCTACTAGCTACTCCAGGCAGTGTTGCAATAACTTTGGCAAGCATTACAGTCTGTATACCTGATTGAACTATTTGCCCGATATCATAATTACTATAATAGTATAAGTAATCCTAATTAGAGTTTAAAATCAGGGTAAAGACAAACTGTGAAAACTGATTTTGTTTGCCTGTTCAATCTTATCTGGCCAAGTTCATATGTATGTCACCATGATTGCAGTTGGTTAAAACCAGTGAGGCAATTACTTGTCCCATATGTTGTAGTGTGACAAAGATTTGAAAGACACCGATACTGTAAACATGATTTTCACTTACTGAACCTGCTGCATGTACAACATGCACCGCCCATGTGGGTGAAAATGCACACTGTTTTGGCTCAATACAACATTTTGCTGACTAGGCAGATGGGGAAGGGTGGTGGGTTCAAGCACAGTGTTTGACTTGATCTTAAGATGTGCAATGAATCGCTATTCAGAACCACAGACACTACACTGACATGGACATCCTTACCTTCCATCAAGTGCTCGAACGGAATCGCTGGCATCCCTGGGATCTTCAAATTCCACAAAGGCAAAACCTGGAGGATTCCTGGCCACCCATACATTGCGTAGAGGTCCATAGTGGCTGAATGCCCGCTCCAACTCATGTTTGGCAGCTCCAGAGCCCAGATCTCCGACGTAGACTTTACAGTCCAAGGGGCAGGTATCCCGCCAGTGAGACATGGTGTAGTAAGTTACCTCCCTTTCTGTGTTAGTAAAGTCCCTGCAAAAAAACAACAATACATATAATATATTGTAGGTAAACTTTAGGTAAATGAATTTTTCAGGCATAGCTCAAAATATGGTTACATGTCAGGGTTCAAAATACCCAGTGGTCATGCGTCAAAAGACCACCAATTATCTTATTTGGACCACCAGATTCTATTTTGGGTGGTCAATCTTGACCACCAAGTTTTTGGAGGTCACAATAGTGCACTGCAGAGCTGTAAATCTTACATGCCTCTCACAGTTTATTGCTAGGAGTATCCAGAAACAATATATTTTCCTCAGAGATAGATATTTTAGCAGTTATGTAGTACACATCTTGTCTGTTCAATTACAGTCCCTCCATCGTGGTTCAATGTCAGTCCTTCAACCCCACTCCACTAAATACTCAACTGAGTGTTTCTTTGGATAGACAATGTCTCTCTTTGTTTTACTGTTTACTGCTATGATTATTGTGATAAAGTCTGCAAACATTGAATAACATCTCCTAGCAAATTTCGTCTAGTCATTAAAGTGACACAGATCAATGTACAAAACTCTTACAAAACTTTGTAATAGTCCAAAAAAAATGCAATAATTGTCATGTTATCAGCAGTAATTGTCATTTCTTTATTACACAGTAATTCTGTAAAAACTTAAAATCTGTATCTCAAGTCCTTTGCATATAACCAGTCAGTCAGTCACCCATGCAGCAGTCAAGTTGATCTGTAAATGACTGAAAACTTTTCAGTGGATTTACTGGGCATCCAACATACATGTAAACCAACTTAACATGTGTAGCAGTATGGTGAAATGGTTCCAAAACAGCATGTACAGCCCACAGGTAATCGTAATGTTGCTTGGATAGTCGTTCGAGGCGGGCGGCCGCAGGTGGCCGTTTACTTGGAAAAAATAGAAAGGTCAGACACAGATTTCAGACAAGCAGCCTAAAAGAAACAAAAGAAACAATCTGGCGTCAAATAAATGATTCCCGACTATCACAAATACCTTCAAATGTTTATTGCTCCAGTATGGTCGGCCTAGAAACATTACATGTGCCGAAATTTGGCAATATTCACTTCCTGGGGATTCCGCACACTTGCCCTGTATCCGCCATACTGACTTAATTGGAATTCGCATTGAATTGTGGGTAAGGTAGTTCAAATTCAGTATGGCAGATACAGGGCAAGTGTGCGGAATCCCCAGGAAGTGAATATTGCCAAATTTCGGCACATGTAACGTTTCTAGGCCGACCATACTGGAGCAATAAACATTTGAAGGTATTTGTGATAGTCGGGGATCATTTATTTGATGCCAGATTGTTTCTTTTAGGCTGCTTGTCTGAGATCGGTGTCTGACCTTTCTATTTTTTCCAAGTAAACGGCGACCTGCGGCCGCCCGCCTCGAACGACTATCCAAGCAACATTACGATAACCTGTGGTACAGCCCACTATTCACCCCCATGGACCCCAACCTGCACAAGATTTACTCTGATATGACCAATTTTTTGACCACCAAATTTTGCAATTGACCACCAAAATTTGAATTTGGTGGTCAAACTTGACCATCAAACAAAAAAATAAATTTCAAACCCTGCATGTGTACCTGTTTGTATGTCCATGTGTATCAAATTTATATGTGTATGCTCAGTGAAAATGAATTTCAAATTTTAATAAATTGGAAATAAAATTCACACAAAGTTGAGGAAATTTTTTCTGTGAAAAGCTGTTGTGTGATATGAGTAGCTCTGAGGTATTATGCATATTAACCTCCACGTATGTACATGTACCAATAAAGTAGTTTGGAAACCAAGGTATACTACATGTACACTGTAGTAGTCATGGAGGCAAAATGTACAAAGCCAGTACTACCTCCGAGATAAAAAGGACAATTATATATTCAAACAAAGAGACAAGGTCAAAAGTCATCAACTACCAGTTTAGGTACAGGTAAATCTACCACAGTCCTTGCAGCTGGAAGCACCTGATATATTCTGATAATGGTTAGATTATCTTTGTCTAATGTAACATGATTTATAACAATTATTGAGGTGGACCGCAGGTTTAGTACACAGCAAAATCCTCTGTGTAGCATAAAAATGGGCGAGTTAGGAAACAAAATGGCCACAACACACACATATTGGAGAGTTTTGAGACTGATTTCACTCAAAAAGAAGGCACGATTTATTCAGCAAACCAACATAAATGTCTTCAAATTTCCTGTCTAAATTCATACCTGCCACCCTCCTCCTGTGCAATTTTGGGTGTGATTTCCAAGGGGACATCTGCTCTAAACAAATCCTTTTGGGTCACATTAGCTTTACACACTGATTGGCTCAATCAGCATTTCCAAATTCAAGTGTTTCAACTGATCACACACTTCACAGGAGATAGACAATCACAGCATGGCTACTTGTAAATGTTCGGCAGATGCGGCCTATCAAGTCTGCCTTTCAATATATAGCACTTCGCTGTAGGTTCCCCCTAGAAATCACACTTCGATATGCAAAGAAAATCAATTTTGACACAGAGAATATTAGGCATGAATTTAGGAGTGGAAGCCATTGATGCTGGTATATTCTTGAATAAATTGTGCCTTGTTGTGAGGGAAATCAGCCTAAGATTAAGAATTATGTGCCATTTTGTTTAGTAATTTCCAAACTGTTTCTTGTTTACAGGGGCCTCTGCGGTGTACCTAACCACATCCCAACTGTGGTTTTACCATGGTATCTTAGCTGTCATTCAGAAAATGCTAAATTTCTTAAACAGTCTGTTTAATGTCAGTTACTGTCTTTTCATAATTGCATTACTTAATCATGAATGTTGTAGACATTCTGCCAATATGTACATTTCAGTACATGTTCTAAAAACGTGAGCAAGTCACTTGGATCCCTGTCTCTTTCGACCATGGTAATGCACAATCTCTTGTTGCTTGCTGTGGTCTGCCAAAGATTAAAGAAGCCCTAAAACGTTCCACGTTGTGTTCAAACGAAACAAAAACCATTCTTTCCCTTACAGCCATCAGAATGGGCAATTTGAGTGAATGTGGTCCTATAATGACCCCTTCATGTTCCAGTTGGACAGCTTGAACATTATATCTTGACAATAAAACTCAAATCTTTTACTTTATACGTCTCGCTATCAACTCATATCAAGTCTGCCTTTCAATAGGACTTCGCTGTGACACGACATAATTACTGTAGTCACTGAACAATGGATGGAGGTCAAACCACAGTATACAAATTACAACTTACAAGTAGCACAATAAGAAAAACTAAACAGCACAATTTTCGCATATTACATGATGAATAATTCTACCGCCGCCTCTCTTCATCAGTCGTGACGTTCAGTAGATTCTTTTTACGAAAAGGATTCCTCGTTATATTTTACTACAGATAATATAGGCCAGCATTTTGTAGTTCGCAAATACGAGACGTTCGATTTCTACAACTATTATTGTATTATCCTGATATTCCAAACACTGCCATCTCGCCAAAATTTGAATTACCCTGGGCAAAAATTAACACTGCTACGACAGAAATCTAAAGCGCATAAATTGAAATGTTGAGATCAAGATCGCCAAAAACGTTCAAAGGATGGTTCTTTGTTCTCGACAAAGGAGCCGAAGCGAGTACCCACGCGCAGACAGCTACAGCATTGGCTTGGCCTTCACGTGCGGTTAACTTTTAAGTCGATGCGCCATACACTATATCGAACACATCATCATTATCAATCAAACAACTTATTACCTTATATCTAATGCACCTTCTGGCCGGTGAGGACCGACATAAACGGCAAAGATGTGTTTGCGGAGGCCAAGTAATATACGTGTGAAGAAACTTGGCCTGGCACAAACAAAATGGCGCTGACGATAACGGCGTCGATTTGAACGAGACGTCGAGGGCGCTTTCCGAGATTAGACTCGTTCCAGGCTAATTTTTACGTCGCTAACTTGAATACACTTGTGCACTTGGTATATACCCCCCAATTCACTATTTGGGAGGGTGACATTACGATTTGGTCCTCTTTCCGCTCACTGAACGCCTATTGATCACACCTGAAAAAACCTTACACGGCAAGTCAAATAAAGTATGCATATGCTATATTGGACAGTGGCTATAATGTGACTTTTCCATGTACTGCAGCGGGAATTTTAATAGTTAAACCACAAGGGCCTCATTCTCCTATGATGATGATGATGATGATGATGATGGTGATGATGATAATGATTAAATATTTAAAACAATGAAGAAAAATAAAAATATATTTGGACTCAGTAAATTTGTTGTTGTTGTTGTTTTTGTCAATAGTATTTGCAGAAGAGAACAAAGTATGCGCTGGAAAATTCAATACAGCCTAACTATACACATGCGCTGCAAAATTCAATACAGCCTAGTTACACACATGCGCTGCAAAATTCAATACAGCCTAGTTACACACATGCGCTGCAAAATTCAATGCAGCATACCTATACACGTGCACTGCAAAATTCAATACAGCCTATAAACATATGCTGCAAAATTCAATACAGCCTTACTATAATTAGGCTGTATTGAATTTTTCTGTCCCAAAGGTGCAAGCCACCTTCAATAACTTAGATTAACTGATGAAAATTAAGCAACAGACAATGATATCTTTAAACTGTGTTTGTGTAGGATTTCACACTGAACTATTCAACAAAATCACTCTGGGATAGGTAAGAGTTTTTTTGCCATGAACAATTGTTTGCCACTTGATTATTGTACTTGGCCTCAGCCCAAGTACATTTGTTTTCATTCCGTGGGAAAAAACTGTAAGGTATAACCATTTCTGGCTGAGACCAGGGAGGGCAAAATGTATTGGCTTCATCTTTCTTGGCATAATAAATGGCGTAATGATGTTAACTGAATGGAAGTGCTGCTCTCAGCCAGTCTTGAATAAGTGAGATGTGAATATAAATGCTTCTCTATCTGAGTTTTTGCCACAAATCTTCTGAATATAATCAAAATGTGCATCGAAATGCAACAATTAATGCACCCTCCGTTTACTAGGCGATGGCACGACCCTTGCTACACCCACTGGACGAGCCAAAGTGGGAGGGGTAATTTCGGTTTGGTCGAACAGGAGGGCTCGAGACCAGAATTTAACATTTAAACATGTTTAATCACTGACAAGATGTGGATTAATGTTAATCAAAGAGAAAGTTTGAAAAGGAAAGGTTTTATATCCCGGACACAATGAAAAACATTACGACTGGAAACTGTACCCCCGGTTGAGAATAGTAACGCCCACAGCGATGGAGAACACTTATCCTTGAGCTGAGAAAACCAGACCATCATTTCGAAATAGAGCTGCAGATTCGAGAAGCTCGTTAAAAATAGCTAGGTACACCCCATAAGGGGTGGTTTCGAGTCTTGAGGGCAAATTTCGCCTCCTTCATTTAGAAATCGTACGTTTGTTTTTCCAGGGGAACACATCATTTGACACAAAATTTGCATGAAAAGGGGTCGCCAGTAAGCACGTGGTCAAATCTGGCATAAGAAACAATATGAAATGTTGGGTAAAGCCAGTCCAAAATAAACTGATTTGAACTTTTGTGTTTTGTAATTTATACCACTGCAGTAACATGACTTTTTTTTGACAACATCACACAATGTAATACGTTTTGAAACTGAATACCCCGACGTATTCTGTGTCCCCTTTGCTAAAAAATACGGTATGCCGATTACCATGTAAGGAGATGATGACGTCAAGACAGATTTGTAGTGCGTTTGGTCTTGGATGGTGCACGAAGTTTTCTCGAGGAAGCTTGTGTATTTATTTCCTAAATGGGAGATATTAGGGTCGATCTAAAAGGCCGAAAAATGTTATGATACTCTAAGCGAGCTGAACTCCAATGCGAATGGTTGGATAATTTGGAGGATGTCTAGACTGATCTCGTCTCATTTATTTGGCGGTCAGTATTGAATTTCAACTGCGTCACAAGTTTGCGTCGAACGGTCAACGAACGATATTTTAGAAATCTGGAGACATGGCACATCGCAGTTTTATTTTAGTATTTTATATTTTACAAAAGATGTAAGAAGCAATGATTTTGTTGAAAATTCTGAAAAAAATATAGGAAGATTTGATCGCGAACACATTTTCACTTGGGGGTCAACTAGCCCTGCGTACGATGCTGTGTGTTCCGCTACAGCTAACCGCCCCGCACACCACAGCCCTGCAAAGACCCGTACGTTGGGTCGGTGACTTCAAATCCATTTTGGGACTTGACGTAAAAAGCCAAATTACTGCCGAAATTCAGCGTTCTTGGGCCCAAGTCGTATCCCAGCCTACCTCAGCTACTCGATCGCTTCCAAAAATGACAGTCTTTTATTCACTTCTCGTAAATAACCGTCGATGTCGGCAACTCTCTCGCTAGCCCTGCGTACGATGCTGTGTGTTAGCTGTAGCACATGGCATCGTACGCAGGGCTAGGGGTCAACATGGGGTCGCAGCCATGTTGCCTCAAAACTTATTTCTGTCTGCACTCAAAACTCAAAAATGTCGCATATGAACCTGAAAAATCGATGTAATTTTGTCAAACTTCGGCGAAATTTCAGCCTATAGACAAAATTTCATCTAGGTAAGGTAAATTTACTGAAATTTGATCGACAAATAATCCTGAGCTTGAACGTGACAGCTCGCCTTCTCCGGCAAGTCATGCATCCGGCCACATGTACAGTCGCTCGAGAGCTATTCAGCTCTGGGACTATTCGCCCCATAGACGAGTATACAGAAGCGAGAAATACCTCGCTTCTGTATACTCGTCTATGGGGCGAATAGTCCCAGAGCTGAATAGCTCTCGAGCGACTGTGATCCGGCCAGCTGCCCATACCCTTACGAAATTTTTTTTTTTTGTGGCATATGTCCCAGTGTCTTGCGGCTTATAAGCTACACACAAAAAAGGCTGCCAGAACTTATTTTTCATTATGTGCCGATATGTGCCACTAGAGGCACTTAACAGGCACACAAAGACAATCAGTCAAATCTTTTGTGGCAGATATGCTAAAATATTTAAATAAACACAGTTTGAGCAAGATATTGCTCACTATAAGCCACAACATTGAGTTGACACTCCACTTGATCTTAGATGAGATATCCATTGACAGTGACACTACAGCTGGCACAGCAGGAAACCTTTGATTTTCACAAATTGTGTGAAAAACTACCATTTGACTTTGATCGGTGCAATAAATCAATCACTGACTTTTTATGTACGTTTTGCAAATGATTGGTTCTCACTGACAGCGTAACTGTTTCTACAGAAAAAAAGGCTTTGCAAAATATTAACTCTGGCGAACCATATATCGACGTTAGCCCTGCGTACGATGCTGTGTGTTCCGCTACAGCTAATTGTGGTGAGCGGGGCGATTGGCTGTAGCGGATCGGAACACACAGCATCGTACGCAGGGCTAATATCGACGTATAATGAACTTTACACGTGCATATCTCCCTTGAAAAGACTAGTCTTTCAAAGAACTGCAACTCAAAAATAACGTATATCTTGTTCTTTTGTGTTTTCTTACGCCCTTTTCACACGCGGGTTTTAAATGAACTGCAAGTACGGAGTAGGTCTTGAAAGCGTACGTACGGCATGGAGGTACGTACGGTAAAGCTTTCCCAGCGTATAATAATGTACGCATAGTTTCAACATTGATCACGCTGGGCTTCAAAATACGGACGTGCGCGATGAAAGTCATCGTCGGGCAAAGTTTGTAAGTCACGAGACTGCTATGTCGGAGCCGTTTTTGTAGAGTTTTGTGTTGATCTAGAAAGGTTATTCCCATGTATTTGTGTCGTTTTGGTTTTCAAACGCAAGCTCGCGAGATTTGGATCAAGCTGCTTGCTGAAACAATGCGTGGGTCAGAACAGACTTTGAACCCTGAACTCTAGAATCACGCCTGATGATGTCATATATCATGTGAAGACTTCTTTATGATTGGTCAGATTGTTGTAGATCATGTGAACATTTCTTTATGATTGGTCAGATTGCCAAAAGGTCATGGGTCAAATCCTGAGCGGCAAATTAAATCTGATATGCACTGGTAGGCCGTTAGGACGTTTGAGCGAGGAGTATATCGTCGCTGTTTTTTTCGCTCTGATTTTTGTACAGTTTAGCGTAAAATTACCGTAGGACATTATCATTCAGGGTACGTAAGGTTAGCTATGAATTTAAAACCAACAAACAGCGTTTGCGATGCGTTGATGGCCCTTGGATGACCGATTCTGAGACCGAGATATCGTCCCGAAGAACAACGGTCACGGACACACCCATAGTTTGATCGAAGAGCGACAGATCGTTTAAAAATTCGGTAAGTAATTTTCAATACCACGAGTTGTCTCTATAATTTTCGCAGTTTTCACTGTCTTTGGTCGTGCTATATTGATGTTGTTCTTGGCGAACCCTGTTCAAGTATGCCAAATGAACGTACGGTATTGGCAAAAATAATATACCGGTAGTTAATCATGGAGGTTGGTAGCCCTGCGTACGATGCTGTGTGTTCCGCTACAGTTAATCGCCCCGCTCACCACAGCCCTGCAAAGACCCATAGCGTAGGTAGGGTCGGTGACTTCAAATCCATTTTGGGACTTGACGTAAAAAGCCAAATTACTGCCGAAATTCAGCGTTCTTGGGCCCAAGTCGTATCCCTGCCTACCTCAGCTACTCGATCACTTCCAAAAATGCCAATCTTTTATTCACTTCTCGTAAATAACCGTCGATGTCGGCAACTCTCGCTAGCCCTGCGTACGATGCTGTGTGTTAGCTGTAGCGGCCAACACACAGCATCGTCAGCATTTTTAGATTACGCTTTTGAAAATTACGAATGCAAGAACGACGAAAATACAACTTAGTGGGCTAACTGCTAGTGTATCAATGAATACCAATAGGCATATCCACGACTCAGAGTACAAGCTGCAAAAACAGCAATGTATGCAACATTGATAAAATTTGTCCGCATTTCAAGCTGCGTGTCCGATATTGCGCGCGTACAGCTACGGTAACAAACCTGTAACCGTGCACTGGACTCCATATATCCCAACATGCATCACAAATCCTTAACACGAATGTCCCAGATCTGTCAAACGAGGGCGCCATGTTAAAATGCCACATAACCGGGGTGTCCATAAAGAATTGGCGCTAACTTAGAGGGGATTGCATGTAACCTCGTTCACAGTAAAAGATTTGAAAGGACGAGATTTTCCCGATTTTATCGATATTTGCCTCTTTCTTCTCCGTTTTTGGGTTGATGATCTATTGTTATGCAAATAAGTATGTAAAAATCACCATTTTTGGACATTTTTTGCTATCTACTTCGCCAAATTAAGTTAAATCACGGCAAAGGTCAGCTGATTCGACTGGTTGGAGCAATGGCGACCAAGGTACGATCATTTTGTTGTTTACAATGTCTTCATTATCTCAGAATAGACAAAATCGTAAAAAGCGACGATTTCGCCCAAAATTAGGGGTTTGTTTTGCGATACTAAGGCAGTTACTCTTTTATACGGATCGTACTATTACAGAGTAAAATCGGAGCTTTCAAACGGTATACGACACATGGTACTCCGTATGTGTTTCCACAGACTAGATAGCATTAGAGACAGTCGATGTATTTTCTAAATTGAATTCCGAAAAATGCAGTGCTTAATTTGTCATCATGGACAGTGCAGTTTGAACGTTAACTGTATACACTATAGGGGCGTTTCGCTTGTTTGCTATATTTTGACTTTGGTTGCTGCATTTTAACAGAAAACAAACACAAACCTCGACAATAAATAATAACTTACGTAGAAAAATGTTAAAAATGCTAGAAATATAGGAAAACTTCATACGAAAACAATATCAATCATTGCTGAAAAAAGTAGCGCTAAAAACTATTGCATCCATGTTCATGTGTAATTTTAACACATCAGTCTGTCAAGTCATTTATTTTTCTGTGGATATGGTTCTGTGTACAAAATACTCTGGCATTTAGAGCAAACACATGAGATGTAATAGTATTCACAATTTCAGCAGTATTTACGTAAAATATAGTGTTGAAAATAAATACTCTGCTTTTTATATGCTGAATGTACTTTTATCTTTGGCTTTTTTACCTTTTTTTCAATTTTTTTTTGTTTTTTTTCCTGTGTCTTTTATTTATTGTACAACATGTAAACAATGATCTATTGCTGATGATATAACTCTACTATAAACCTTTGTTTGCAGGATGAATTGAACTTGAAGAGGATTTTGATGTTTTGGCCATTTTCGTATCACGTCTCAGGTAAGTTAATCAATTATTTGTGGTAAGAGGATTTTTCATCACTCTGAAATGGGAGAATTTCCTAGGATTTCCCTGTCAGTCCTCATCAACCAACGTACCAATAATGTTTTGGCCCAGTATCCTCCCCCTAAGTGGCGACGAATATCCATCTTCATTCGTTGATGTGACATTTCAATCCCAGAGCTACTATGAATGTTAATACCCTTGTCTCTCTTTAGGAGTTGATGACCATGGTGTGCAACGAAGTGCATGTAGTGAGTTAGTGTTATGTGTGGTAGGTCAGTGACTATTTGCTTTAACCACATTTTTGACTTACGTTCAAATGCTTGACAGAGCTGGTCAAAGCAAGTTACTTGTATACCATATTGCTTGTTTAAACTCTGTAATGCATCATCAGTAAAGTGAGTAATACCCATTATATGGTTAAGTGCCCTGTACTCTCTGACAATGGATGTTATCTTACGTGCATGTTCTGATTCAGAGAGTATTCTTTCACACCCTCTTAGCACATCTTCATCCATAAAACGGGTGCAAGCACCACCTTCAAAACCACCACCATATTTTTTCACAATACATTTACTTCTCAGAAAAGCTTTTAATTGTTGGAGTTTACTTCCTTTACCATTCTCTTTTTGCATAACTTGATCAATGCTAGTTAGTTTCTCCTGAATTTCCTTCCTTTGTTTATTTGCTGAGATCCGTTGTTGTCCACTTGCTGTATTTTCTGTTACTTTTCCCGCATCATCTTTTGACGGGGGAATATATTTAACTTTACTATGTATGTGACTAATAAGTGAATGGTATTTTCAATGTTATTGTCATGAATTAACTTAGCTCTTTTATGGTAATCAAGTGCCAGTATATCAGCAGCTTTTCCTTTTTCCATCATTTCCATGTCAATAGAAGCAAACTCAGCTGCTACACTTTGTAATTTTTCAGGATGTGTTATTTTTAATTTTATTTGACATGATTGTTTTGCACTGGAGTCCTCAGTCTTTATGACATTTTCAATTGCATGTAAAATTTCCATTTTTTGGTCAAAGAGGTTTAACTCATTCTCTTTCCTTTTCTCTTGCAGAGATTTCAGGGTCATTTTCCCATGAGCAGACTGTACATGGCTGATAACTCCTGATCGTGATTTATATGGTTTTTTCACACACATTGCATTTGTACTCTTTGTTTTTACTTGTTTGGTTTATTAAAGTATCTATATATCTTTCAGCATAATCTTGTGTGTCGTGTTCAAAATTTTCATTAATAGTAAAGGAAAAGACCTGTGAAGCTGCTTCAAGTTTTTTTTGCAGCTTGTCACTAATGTCATGCTGCTTTCCTTGAGCCAGATCTTTTTCATACCCTCATTGTGAAGTTCTATTTTTAAATTAAATTGCTCAGCAAGATGTTCTTCATGCGCTTTACATCATTTTGCATTTCAGTCGGCAGTTCAGCAAATTTTAGCAAGTACTCTGTTTTTTTTGTCAAGGACACTTGCTTCAATCAACAACTCATCAAGAATTTGCCCATATTCCGCAGCTTTGCATGCAATTGATCCAAAGTATATTCATTTTTGGGGTCATAGCTTATGATAGCATTACCAGTTTGACCGTACTTATGAGATTCTGCCCATTCTTTCATGATTGATGATGTTATTGTCATGTCCCAGGAGAGGTTCACATTATGACACTGGTCTGCCGTGGCATTGCACAAATTACAAAAGAATTTTGTACTTTTTCGTTGTAAAACAAGGCACTTGTATTTCTCATCACCTTCTAATTTTCGTCTGTATGTGATGCCTCTAAGACCAGACTGTGCCATTTTTTCTGTGGCTTGAAAGATGGGCAGAATCTCCTCTTTCATGACCTGGTCAGATTCAGCGGCGTTAATGATGGCCAAGGGAATACGGCTGTCCTCAGACTGGGGATTTGGATCCCGCCATATCTCCTTGCCATCGTATCTTATTATTCTGATGGCTGCACTCACTGCAAATACCTTGAAATTTTGAGTTATGCCCTTTGTGTCCTGGAATGTGTCCCCTCCCTCCCCAACTACAATTTCGAGTTTGTCAAAATCAGTTTCTTTATTTACATCAATGTTCAAATTATAATCATTGGAAATTCCCCTCAATTGGTCTAATATTTGTTTCTCAATTGATTTTACCCGCCATCCTTTTTTATTTCCACTAGCAGTTTCTATTACACAGTCGTAAAAACGCCTAAGGTTAGATTTAAGTTTGGAGAGTTTTGGAATTCTTGACACATTTTCACTTGACCTGAGTGATTTTTCTAAAGAATTGTAGTCGTTTTCTGATAATCCACCCCCTAAATGAATGAACATATGCTCGGCTTCTCTATCTGACCACAAATTAAATCCAGTGCTATCTCCATGTACATTATTATCAGCATTGTCAATGTCTACACCTCTCAAAATAGCCATTTTAATTGGAAGAGGGAGCACATCAAATTCGCTAGAGGTCGTAGCTTGCTTGAAAAAATCAACAGTCAAAAGATTTTTTGCAAAGTCCTTGTCATTTTTCAGACGTGCCTTCCACAGCCCTACTTCGTCATTACCCGATATCTTAACTCCGATTGATTTGTGTTCATTAACAATCCTGGAAACATAGGCTTTAGTCTTTGATTTTGATATCGGTAATCGATTTGAACTAAACAAAACAGAAGTTGCCGCATCAACGTAAACACGATCGGGACCACCTGTTTGCGTGTTCAGCAATTTCCGCAACCCTGCTCGAACTTGATTTTGTCCCATGGAAACTATAGCGTTGACATGGCTGCTGAGTTCATTGCCAGCCGCAACCCTTGCCTTCATGAGTTTGAACTTTCGAAATAAGTATTTCGATACACTAGGCTTAGATGTATTTGGGTCAAAACATTTAATCATTTTAGTCAAGAAAATATCACAACAGCAAACTGCATAAAATCGGGAACAGACCATGCGTAACGAACACAAAGTTTTAACCTTCTGAAACTGCTCTCCATCATCGTCATCAGCAATGAAATAACAGAGAAAACCAAAGATTTTCATTAAAACTTCAGATGAAAGATCGAGGATATGATAATAAGAACGATCGTCAGCCAGTCTGGGAGCTCGATCTCGATCGCTATCGGTTGAGCTCGTCACGATCGCGTCCTCAGTACACGTGGCCGCTGTGGAAACATGGCCAGTGACTTCACAATCACTATCAGTCTCACAGACACGAGCTTTACGTGATTGCCTTCGTCGTTTGGAAAACTTCGGCATGATTTGAGAGTAGAGACAAGTTTCAATATCTAAAAATTGAATACTTGCAGTGAGATTTCACACAAACACAGTCTTTCTGATTAGAATCGTCAGCGGATACGCGATACGCGTCCGTATTCGATGCGATCATAAGCTGATATGAAAATAGAGCGGACGCTCACAATACCTGCGCAGTGCGTTGCTGAAATGTCTGTATTGCGCGCATAGCGTATTCTCGTGTTAACAAAGCGTTTTGCATTCTGGGAAATATATCGTACTGTGCCGTGCACTGCGCTATTATAAAGGGATACTTTTTGTTTAAAACAATTTATGAGACAGTTTTCCATTTACAATTCTTCTGTTTGAGATGTGCTGAAATCAATCACCGCTGGTCAATAGTTGTAGTTTGAGTGGTGTGTCACAAGTAAATAGTGAAAATGAGGCTGAAAAGCAATGATTGGTAATCACAATAACATAATGTATAGATATGTCATGAGTTTGTATCATTGGGTAAATTATTTAATATTAATTATTATAATTTCTTTCAAGCACATGAATGCTCTTTTCCGTGAATTTTTGTATTAATATATATATAAGGGTAGTCGACAAAATACAAGCAATTTCACTTTGCACATGTAATAATATCCTTGTCTGTTATTTATCATTTTTATTCTCAGTGTATGGGCAAAGGCCATGAAGCTGAACAGACCAATGGATCAACAGGAACATTCAATCTGAAGTTTCAGAACAAGATCGTAAACATTAGGATGGCATCGAAAACAACTTTGGATAATGTGAAAAATCAAATGCAGACTTTTAGACGTGTTCTGTTATGTTTTTCACATGAACCTCATTAGATTATTGAATTTTGATTTTATTTTAATTTCTTAGTGGTCCAGCCTAGTGTACCAACATCATTGTTTTACATATCAAAATAAACAATGGGGTATTATCGTGAAGATATGTGGTAAGTGTTTTTTTTTGTTTGCATATGTGAGTAGGCGGTTTAAAAGGCAATAGCTGTAACTTAATTTTTATGCAGTATTTTTATACTGTTATGTGTCTTGATTTTTGCCTATTTTGCCAAGTGAGTAAAGTGAAAAGTTACCTCAACACACAAAAGTTAAAAGAGCAACATCATAAGTTACAGCTACTGTCCCTTAAAACAAATGAAGATGTGAAGTGTATGGTAATCTCCTGGCTAGTATAAAACAGGTAGGTACAAATGCAGGTATGGTTGGGGGGGGGGGGTAGCGCAGGAAGCATGCATAGCAGCATTTTACCATGAAACCTTTTACCCCACCATTTTTTGTGGCATATTGTCTGCAATCACAGCGGCTTATATGCCGCTAAAAGCCCCATCCCATTTTTTGCGGCATATCGTCTGCAATCACAGCGGCCTGTATGCCGCAAAACTGTGCCAGAACAGATCTTTGCATGATAAAATATGAATAACCTGCTTATAAGCCACAAACAGTTGCAGCTTGGTATCCACAACTATTGTGGGTTAGCATGCACAACTATGTGCCAGAAGCCATATTTTTTCGTAAGGGTATGGCCGGGTGCATGAGATTGTTTTCAAGCGACGGCGGCAGACCGTACGGGGCTCTGGATATGAACCTACCGCCGGTGTAGCTGTAATAACTGTTGCGTTGTTTTTAATCACCATGGACGAAGTCCGAGGGGACTTATAGGTTTGGTCATGTCCGTGCGTCCGTCCGTCCGTTCACGCCTACAGTACCCAACCCCATACAGATGCACGTCGATTTGTTTCACAATGCTATCAAATTTGGCCGTGTTAGAGAACTTTTTAGTTTACACCTCCATAGACTCCCATGTATAAGGCAGTTCTCCATAGACTCGCATGTATGATGCCAAGAAAAATAAAAATTTAGTTTCTCATCGTATTCATATTGCCTAAAGGATGCAGTGACACAGTTTTTTTTGTCCCCACGGATAAAGTCCAGGGGGCTTATAGATTGGCTCATATCCGTCAGTGAGTGCATCAGTGAGTCCATCGGTTCACGCAGATATCTCAGACATTTTGACAAAATATCATGTGACCTCGGTGACCTTTGACCTCAAATATACATTATTGTCCATGACTCAGTAACCACAAGTGCTAAACCTTTCATATTTGGTATGACGGGACACCTTATGATGCCACATATTGTACTCCATTAATTATGTGCATATCTAATTTTGAGCAAGCCAAGAGAGCAAGAGGTCTGATTTCTGGTATATAGGGATAAGTTAACAATATAATTTGTTTGACAAAACTTCACGTGACCTCAATGACCTTTGACCTCAAATATACATATTTGTCCACAACTCAGTAACCACAAGTGCTACACCCTTCATATTTGGTATGAAAGGACACCTTATGACACCATATATTGTACCTCATTAATTATGTGCATATCTTATTTTGAGCGAGCCAATAGAGCTAGAGGTCTGATTTTTGGTATATAGGAATAACTTAGCAATACAATTATTTGGACAAATATATATATTTGAGGTCAAAGGTCATTGAGGTCACATCACAGTTTTGCTACATCCTTCATATTTGGTATGATAAGACACCTTATGACACCACATATTGTACCTCATTAATTATGCGCATATATAATTTTGAGCGCGCAATAGAGCTAGAGGTCTGATTTTTGGTATCTAGGAATAACTTAGCAATACAATTATTTTGACAAAATGTCACGTGACCTCCATGACCTTTGACCTCAAATATATATTTGTCCACAACTCAGTAACCACAAGTGCTACACCCTTCATAAATGGTATGATGGGACACCTTATGACACCACATATTGTACCTCATTAATTATGCGCATATCTAATTCTGAGCAAGCCAATAGAGCTGGATGTCCGATTTTTGGTATATAGGGATAACTATAGGGTAGAAATCTAAATATGCCCATCTAAATATTAGACATCTACCATCGAGAACAAAAGAAATTTGCTGTAATTTGAATATTTAAGGAGTTTAAGCAATTCCCGCTATAAATAAAGAACCCCTGCCTCAAACTCCACAAAAGTTGCTAGACATATTTTGCCGTTGTCATGCCATTGCTTCGTTTAATAACCAGTTAATCAAATGCCTCATTGACAGGAGGAAATTCAAGACCATATTTGAATAGTAGTATATATTGTCCTCAAAATTACTCTATCACGGCCCAAGTACTCATTGCCTTCAGCAATACTGCCTTGTTTTTATTTATTTCTTTTGCATAGTGGGATATATTACATGGAAGAATTGATCAATACTGTTTATCTGTTACAGTTAGTGTGTAAATTAAATATGTATGTGTACATGCATAGTATAGCACATACAAATATTGCACTTTTACCCAAACAAGGGACCATACTAAATGTGCCTGCTGTATGGTGAAAATTTGCCTGACATCAGGAGGGCAAAGTCTCCTGCCTCGAGGGTACATAGTCCCTTGTTTTGGCTATGTTTTTAGTACATATGCCTCCCATACAAAGTTTCACTCCTTAAAGTTTCAGGTTAATTTGCATATGACAATGCCTTGTTTCCATGATAGACAAAAATCTTTCCAAAAGAAAGAACGATTTTCATCATCAAATGCTTCATTGAGTTGGCAGTTTATCAATATTTACATAAATTTTCAAAAAATGGATTATGTAAAACATGTAATTTGATCATTTAAAATCAAAAGTTGTGGAGACTAAAACAGTTGTGGGTTACTTTCAATCAAGTGCTATAACAACACAGCAAGATATATCATCAACAAGCTACCATTGAATTCTACAGGGCACTCAACATTCAATATGTCAGATTTGAAATAAAACCCATGGAGGGAACAATCCAGTTTGACACTTGAATTGATCACTTCAATTTCAGCTATAACACTGACAGCTTTTAGAACACAACAACTTTGACCATTCCATGTATATGTTGTATTGCCAAGTTTTGCATTTCCGTGTCTTCTGTTACTTTTTCTATGTACTAAGTGAATATATATATATATATATATATATATATATATATATATGTCTCTCTCTGTGTCTCTGTTACAAAAAGCTACAAAGCACAACTGAATTGACACAGCATGACATCCGAAAAATGTACATTTATTCCAATTCACAATTCATGTACTAAGTGAATATATATATATATATATATATATATATATATATATATATATATATATATATATATATATATATATATATATATATATATATATGTCTGTCTCTGTGTCTCTGTCTCTGTTACAAAAAGCTACAAAGCACAACTGAATTGACACAGCATGACATCCGAAAAATGTACATTTATTCCAATTCACAATTCATTTTAAACTTGACATCCGCATTAAATATTTACAAGTGTAGTCGCAGATGGTTTCTCAAATTACTGGCCGTAATGTGTCTTGACATTCTCTACCTATATCCACTACTGTATACTGCCTTAATTGACAGGTACTTTGAGTGTGTGAGGTAATGTATACGAGTTGAGTAATAATTGCGGTTTCGTATAGTCTTGAACTAATCCTGTTTCTGTTCTACATTTGATATTTTTTTATCTTTCATATCTTTTTCTTCAAGACAAGTGTTTCTTTTAAAGAATTCTAATGGCGAGTCTTCCTTGTACATTCCTACATCAGAGATTTGACTACACTGACATGACAGAGCTCCAGTAGAACAAGATTCTTTGGTGGCCAGACTGCTCAAATACCAAATGTTTTTGGTGTACTGGTACATCTCTACAGGTTCGTTTTAAAAGTGCTTTCTCAGAGTGAACACAGACACTTGTGTTTCATGTTTTATGCATTCAAAATTGCTGATGATATTCATGCAATAGAAACAATGGAAACTTAACCCTTTGAGTGCTGTAATTTTTCCCACCAAAATTTTAGTGCAACATTTTACCAAGTTTTAAGAATTTTTGTATTTTATTAACAATTTTGGACCAAACAGACATCACATTTCATTGGCTACAGTGTTTCATCAAAATTTTGGCAAAAACCTGAAAAAATATGACCGGGGTACATTTTATAAAACAAAATTTGACTTTGGCGCTCAAAGGGTTAATGATTGGAAAAGAATTTCCCATTGTATAATTAGATCCAGGGATCAAAATACATACCTTTAATTTTGCAGAAAAGCTCTGAAATCTCTAGATCTGTTAATCTTATAAGCTCACTAAAATCAATACTTCAACTAATTGGTATTCAATTTAATATTCACACATTTTTATTGAATAATTCATTTATGTGATTTGCATAGTTTACATGTTCATATTCAAAGAGGGCTGTGTGCTGATAAATAAATACTGAATATTTCATCATGTTATTTACAGTCACTCAGGAAACTCCAGTAAATTCACCAGACCAAAATATTGAAAAAGTTGTCTGGTATCTATGTGTTAATTTCAAACTCAAAGCAAATGTCTTGTGTTTACAGAACCCCAAATAAACATTAAAGATACTAGACTGTGGAATTTTCAGAAAGTTACAGATCACAGACTTTTCTTCCCGACATTCAAAAATTTCAAGTTCTGAATTGAATCATCTTCCATGAGGTTTGAACTCCTAACTCATGGTAAGGATGTATCTCACCAGACTAAGATGTCAGCTGTCAAACTAAACAAATGTGAGAAACAACTAAAATAATACCAACATGGTGACTTTATCTCTCAACCCTTTCACCACCATGGTTTGGCCCAAACGTATTGTCATCAATGGTGAGTGTGGACCTGTTTACAGGAAATTAGGGGTGAACAGATTAATTTAGATGGGTTTACGTGAAAACTGTGACCCAATGTGAACTTCAATATGACACATAGAGAAGGTATGAATTGGAACTTCAGAAACCCTGTCAATATTGATTGTCATATTTCCTGGAAACTAATGGTATTTAGCAGGATCAGGCTACAGAATGTTGTTAACTTTTCAGAGATCTATTTTGTCTAAGCGAGCGCTTCTGTGACCTCATTTCCATATCAGCCATGGATTCGGCAAACAGACACTGCAATACGGGCAGGGACTTCGGCAATATCCGCATGTTGCCAAGTGTGACCTGGGAATGAAATAACAAATTTCCCAGGTCAAACCACATTTTCAGATGAAGCAAGTCATCTCACATTGACGTGTGTACATGTGTATGCTGTAACAAAGATTTCTGCAGCAAGACACTTTTCAAATCGATAACTGAGAGCAGTTCTCAGTAATTTCTGACTGAGAGTTCAAATGTAAAACAATCATTGCAAAATACATACATGACTGTTGATGTGTACCTGAGGAATCCTAAAAAATATTTATTAGCCTGGTGCCTAGAAAAAAATCCATATGATGTTTTCACTTGACAGAAATTTGCTCGACTTATCCTGCTAAATAATATACCCATTAGTAGCATTATGCATTGATAGACTTTCTTGTTAACCTATTGATATGGTAATGAGTAAGCATGATAAGTGTTTACATGTAAATTACACATTTTGAAATGAACACTCTGAAAACTCATGGCTTGATGTATTGAAGCATTCAATATTAATATCGGTACATTTCACTTGAACAGCAAATTATTCAAAGTACTACAAGTAAACGCATTTAGAGAGTTTGAGTTGTTTGTTTATTGTTTATTGCAAAAACTATATTGCACAGTACTGGGATATCGATTGTTGATTGATCGATTGTTGATTGAATTGCCATTCACATTCTGGTATAGTGTACAGTTCTGAGAAAGCCATCGTATTACAGTCTAATTTACATACCTCCATGTGGTCAAATGCAATTCCCGTTTTCTTCATTTCCTCATCAGCTGTATTGATGATAGGAATCTTGGGATATCGTTGGCTGAAGTGCGTCAGCAACAGGAAGCCGCATTCATTTTCCTGCTGATGTCAACTGCTTGTGGTATGGTACTGAGACCGCAGATGTGGAAGGACAAAAACAAGATGAGAAAAAAAAATTGCCATATGAATAAACACTAAAAATATGTTATCTGCATTAGAATGAGGTCAATTGAGGTCAATCAGGGGGCAAAGTTGAAGTCAACCTGGAGCACAGCAGTGCTCAGCAATGAAATGATACAATTTGTATCTGTATCACTGGGAACTAAAGGCCATCATGTTTATGGGTAATATTAAAGCATTTTGCACACCATCTCACATGCTCTCATTGAGAGATAGCTGTATTCTTATCACTATATACCTTTGTCTAAAGTCAATTGACATTGTCCCATACGTTGTCAAAACCTGACTCTTACAATATTCTGTGTGACGTGAAGTTTCCATGTATCCACGAACCATTGCACTTGATTCTGTGAGTACGCTCACACCTGACTGTGACAACACTCTTGAAGTTACCATCTATCTATGAACCAATGCACTTGACGCTGTGAGCTCACTCACACCTGACAACTTGCATACACACCTGTGTCTCTTCTCCAGAGCTTCTTCTTCCAGTCCTTCCTCAAAGGTTCCTTCATGGATCAAGATGTCGGCGTCTCTACCTGTGAATGAAAGGACCATTGAAAGGAACTATGCTATATGACAAACACAAAATTCATCAGAGTGTTTTAACCAACAACACTGAACATAATATATAGGTAAACCCTGTGATTGCCTATAAGTTTTGTAATTATGGCAGTGTCAACCTGCAATCTAGTGTGATGGTTCCACACGCATTCTTAAAACACATGGTGGGTTATTTTCATGACACCCACATGACCTGTTAAGCATCACATCCTGGTATTATTGTGGCATTTGGCATTCAAAAAGTACACATTTTGCTAGCTATGAGTAATATGCAAATTTTCACTTGAATATGAAACTGTGTGATAACAAGTCATCGTTTATGCACAGAGTTCAGCGAATATAATTGACTGGCTGCAGAGTTTCTGCCGTACTGGAGGTTTCATACTGATAAAAATACCAGGACCACATTGTACATCATCAAGCAGTTGCTGAAACTGCCAATGTGATAAGTATTTTTGATGGGCTATCTATGGTAGTGGCCAAAAAGTTGGTGGGCCATAACCTAAGTTGGTGCAACGTGCGATAACTCAACAGGTTGTTGCCAATTGGCTATTTGAAAATACAATAAAATGTGCAATGGTTCGATATATTGTAGCCGATTGTTTGTTTTTCAAAATAAAATAGAATATGCAATGGCTATCTTGAAGCTGATTGGCTGTTTGTAAACAAGACAGAATGTCATTGGCCAAACAAGTTGTAGCTGACTGACTTTCTAGGAATGATTCATTAGGGCTAGTATTCAGCCAGCCAATAAGCTGCAACCTTTCAAGAAGCTGTGCATTAGCCCACTGTGTGTCACCTCCAGGTAAGTGATATTGCCCACACAGTGACATTACATGACACAACATTGCAATACAACAACCTCTACATACATGAACTCAGTATCCCCCCCCCCCCAAGGTATATTATCTGACTGCTGTCCATTTGAATTGATTTAAACTTTGCACGAGCGATTTTCAACAGATAGTGTCTTCTCTGGGCAATTATTTCATCTTGTCTGACACCATCACTTTAAGATACAGGACCATATGTTGCAGTTGTTCTCATTGCCACACAGCAGAGGCAAAGCAATGCTAACGTTCATGGGTGGCTAGAATTAGACTATTGGTCAGTTGAACTTTGACTGACTTACTCACCGATATCAATCAAGCCGTGACATGGCATCGTGTCGCCAGAATACACAATCTTCCATCCGTCTTGATGAGTTAAGGCAACACCATGGGGTTGTGAAAAGTGATTCACCACAACTGTCTCCATCTGACACGATCAAAACAAAGATAGGAATCTGTCAAATTTAGCTCTAATCATAAAACAACCTCATACACAATACCATATCTGTTTAATTCCATAATCTAGAATCATATTTTTATCCTCCAAAATATTCTCATTTCCTATGATTTTGTCTTTTATACCACAGTGTAACAATTCTGTTGCATTTCTCATAGGCAGATCAGAAAGAACATCTGCTACAGTAACAGGATAATTATACAGCATTAAGAGGCATGTCTACATGTACCGTATGCAAGAGCTGTAGCCTGGTACAACTACCTGAGCTCTCCACATCCTTTACCGAGTCATAAAAATTCATTAAGAATTTTAGGGCCAGCAGATATTTTACTCTGTCTTCCAAATTGATGCCTTTAATTTTTAAATCTTAGCAAAAAGCACTGTAAAATCACCAAAAAATTCATCGAACAGCATACTGTATAGCATATCACATACTTTACTGAGCTGTAGCTGGGTGTGCATTTTGTTTATCTCTTCACTGCTCTCTGTCCCAACTCTCAACAAAGTTTTGCATGGGATAAACCTGTAATTAGAAAAACAAAAATCATACTGTTATTTTTCAGGTGAAAGTCACAATGAATGATACCTGGGTGGTATAATCTGGTATGCAAAGAGGGGGTTTCTTAGTTACCGGAATGTAACACTCAACCTGCATGTCTCACTCAGAAATCTTGAGGTGAATGGATAGGAAACAAGACCAAAGATAAGAAAGAGTGGACGACTTTGTCTTTTCCACAGCTACCAATCAATTTCAGGTTGGTTACCCCCTGATATTTCACACCAGCCATATTCTACACATCAGTTGGGACTGGGGTTATTATGGATATGGCAATTAAGGCTAAGAGTATGGTAGGTAATGACAAGGGGGTGTCTGTCCTATAAGTTAAATCAGCGTAAATCTTACCTGCTATTTTGCAATATTGGTTGGAATTCCCTGTTATACTTGTTTAACCATGTGATTAATTTTGTAGGAACCACCAAATTCAGTGGTTTCAAATTAATTCCTGAGACTTCCTGCAAACAGAGAAGTGAAGGATACACTTAAGCAAATCACAATTACCAAGCAGAACATTGAAAAATAAATGTTAAACGCCAATCAGCAGCCTATGGTATATGGATTATATAAACATTTTGTGAGAAAGTTCAGGCAGTCACATTTGATCACATCATAAAACAAATTGAGCATGTACGTATGTAACTCATGTCAAAGTTGTCCTTGGGACAAGTTTAAATGAAGTATGTTCAGAAATGTCTGTAAAATGATTCCTGATAGAAAGACAAATGTTCACTGCAAGACGCTCATTAACAAGCTCATGGCGGCATTATACCATAACTTTGTCCTGTAGCCACTAATATATATGCAAATTTGATTTGTGGGCTTCACTGCCAGTATCATTGCCCTTGATGTTCTGCACATAATATGTTCCATTAGTCCTAACCTCCCACGGTTTGAAAAGGTTCTACATGGCTAGAAGAATTACTACAGTATATAAAGTCCTACAGGTTTGTGCCTCTAATAAATTGGTTAGTCTCCTCTTTAACAATTTTAGTGTCATCTTACAAAGAAACTGCTACAGACTCGTGATAGGTATGCATATTAAATCAGAGATTTTCTACAAAACTTACTGAAACAATTAAAGTGGATGAAATATGAGATGTTGGGCGTGTTGACATACATATTACACACTTACCGCAATTTTCTGTCGTTCAAGTAGCAAATTGATTAAACCCTGAAAGTCAAAGTAATTGGGTATCTATGTAAACAGCGGTAGGTAGCATCATCAACTGGAAAGCCATTTTGTCATCAATGCACAGTGTATTACAAACAACTTAATTTGTTAACCAAATCAACACTTACACAACCATTCACTGTGCTGAGGAAAAATAAGTTTCATTGTCGAAAGAATAAGCTAGCAAGAATGCCACAGTGAGTAGATTACTAAATTAGATAGTAGATTGATAAAGTTGAAATGTGTCTAATTGTTTGAGGGGATCATCAAGATTGCCATAAGCCCTACATTCAGGATTCAGTCTTCGTACTTTCACAATGTCGTCCGAACATGTCAAGACATGGCTCGACAGAATGCATTTACACAATTTCTCGGATCACATCAAGCAATCTTCTTTCATTTGAGCATCGTGATCATACCTTTCAATTCAACTGTGATTGCTACGGAGAACAGTGGATATCGACAATGATTTGATGCAGGTTAGTATGTGACAAAGTAAACAACTCTGGGATATTCTGCTGGACTTTAAACAGCGCCCTCTCAGGTGAAATTACTCAGTAAGAGGTCCTGCTAGATATTTGACACTGCCCAAAGGTGAAATTGAGTAACAGAACTGTTTGGTTTTTAAAGAAACAATAACCATTATGGTGATGAACTGAGCATAAAATGATTGATCGATCACTTATTGATTGATATCATTTCATAATCATATACCATGTGATGATCCGCATGCAAATGAGATACATAAATACACTGCAACCGGGTCAGAACATCCACTGTCTGGTTACCATAGTGACGGTAAAGCTGGCCCAGAGTCCCCTCACCACAGTCAAGCAACACTGCTGCACTTTCACTGTCAAAGTGAAAAAAATTTCAAGTCAGATGCATGTATAAACAATGGACTTTGATGTGCTTGTAGTACTATCACATCCTCCAGTGTAACAGACACTTGCTATGGCTTTCAGTCAGTGAAACAATGGTAGCACAATATCACAATTTTCTTATTCAAACTTTAGGGGTGCTTGTTGGGATTTTTGTGAGTAAGATACTCAACTGTTACCAAAGGATAGCGCAAGTTTGGATTCAAATGATCTGGTATTAAATATGGTATTAAATATGGTATCATTTCAAAGTTATGGTCAGAGTTCTGTAAACTTATCCTTTAATACATGGGCAATACACGAAAAAATGTTCTCCACTAATGTTCATCCTATAAGGACAGTGGTGGTAGGCACACTCCAATGTGAACGGGTCTAAACTCTGGAATTCTGACACATCCAATCTACATACCTTGTTAGAAGCAAGATGGAGCTAACATTTCTTGTGTTGCTTGGTAACGCTGATCCAGTTCCTAGGAAAATAACCTTAGGATATGGACATTGATATAAAACAGATATTGCTCCACTTTGTTGACTCTTTGAAATTCCACTGTTTAACAAGTCACTTTGTCCTTTTACACAACAATCAGAGAGTTTAGATTTTTCTGTCCTATCAGTTTCCAGAATTTGATCAGCGTGTTCTACTTTCATTAGAGAGTCTCTGTTTTCATTTGCTGCTGTATCCGTGGTTACATTGTCTGCTGAGGCAGTTTCCTTGGCAACACCATCTGCCCCTGACTCACTTTCACATGCAGTGGCAGTTTTGTCCTCCTGGCCAATTGAATTGACAGACTGTTTAAACTCTTGTAAATGCTGAGTAAATCCTTCAATGGAATGGACTTCTTTTTCTAAGTCTTCCCTTGCAAGCACCGGTACTGAACTCCTGAGAAAACAAATTTGGATGTAGTGAGTGGCCTCATCGGCACAATATGTAAAATTGAAATATCCAATATCTATCTACCTTCCTATCTACCTATCTATCTATATATCCATCTGACAAATTATATCCAAACCTAATATCCAAAGTAAAACAATGCTCAAGTCAGTGGTGCTTTGAGTGATAAATAAAATATGCTCTCTGAATGATGTAAATTTTTTAGTGTGTTTTGAAATTTTTGACATTGGGAAAAATTTTTATGTCAAGGGGTAAAGAATTCCAAAGGACTTTAATTCTCAATGTTAGAATCAAATCAGCCTCTCACTTTTAAAAGTTCAAAACTGTTTGAGTCGTTTTATGACTTTTTGAAACTTCTTCGAGCCAGACTTATGACAATAAATATGACATGCAAAATTTTCTACAGTAGAAAGAGGACTTGTTTGAGTCATTGGTACATCAACTGGAAAAATAGACTGAAAGATTTGTTGCCTCAGGGGCACTCTCTATGAGGAGCGTAGACAGCACCCTAGAGTGATGGATCTCTCAGTGTACTGGACTAATATGAGGCAAAATGATATACATGTCAGCAAAGTCAAACACCAATACACACTTTCTGTAACAGCATGGAAATCTCTTCAGAAGGGTCCGAAGATATCTGTCTTGAAAGATACAGGTAAGTGACTGGGGAGGGGGAAGGGGGGGATAAATAATTTCATGCTGTCTATACCTGTCCCATTTGCCAAGTGGCCTGAGAGAGTACTTCAGTAAACACTCTGCAAACTTGGTGGCGCCATCTTCACCCTCTGTCTCCGGCTTTGAAAGAAATCAGATACACACAAATGAAAACTGTTTTGAACTCAACATCGAAAGAAAATGACTGGTCTGTATGTCAGATACCTTTGACTATTTTGGCTTACTACTTCAGTATTTGTTGGCATGACTCCATCAGTTTGATTCAACACTGAAACAACAAAGGATGTTTGATGAATTCTGTACTGACAAATTCATGCATTTTGTTTATAGCAAAATGTAAAAGTTTGCTCATGTAAAAATTGTTGAATTTTTAGCATAATGTAACGCAAAATATACTAGGGAGAGCCATCATATCAGATTTGCAATGCAATGGAATGTTAAAGGGACAAAGTCGTCATTTTTCATGAATTTTGTCTGATATGAGATACTACTTATATTGCTTAACATGTTGGAAGATACTGAATAAATGGGTGACAATGCATATATTCGACCCTGGTTTTAGACAAATAAAATGAAACCACGGCGAAAATGAATTAATGGTCATGACCATTAATTCATTTTCGCATTATTATCTTATTATTATTATTATTATTATTATTATCTTCCAACATGTCAAACAATATAAGTAGTATCTTGTATCAAACAAAATTCATGAAAAATGGCCGACTTTGTCCCTTTTAATGTTGGTAATATCGTGTAAAACAGTCCATCAAATATTTGCCTCAGGATTTAAAAAATTGCAATAAAAGAAAATTTCATCAATTTCACCAAAAATTTCGGTTTCAAATCTTTCTGCATTGTTACTTGACTTCTTGACAGCTTTTATAAGTCAGAATATCTTTATGAACGGAAGACAAAAACGTCTTAAAAGTTTGGAGGTTACGACAGAAGACGATCAGATTCACCAGTTTACTTTACACATAAAACAGAGCAGTCTGCGTGAAGACATTTGAGTGCAGTTCACACATATAATAATAATTTCATCAATAGATAGGACCACCGTGATTGCAAACATCCGTGGTGATGTTAACAATGAGAGAAGTTAATTTTAGGAAGGAGATGAGATATATAAGGGAAATTTTACCTTTCCTTGCGAGATAGGAAAATTAACTTTTAAGTTTGGAAAAATGTCTGGATGAACCATGTTGAGTTTTGCTTGATTTATCATGGATTTCAAAAGGCCATGACTTTCAGCGTCTTCATTCATTATCATGTGATCTGTTTTCTTGCCAAACCTAAATAGTGCAAAAAGAAATACGCATAACTTACTGATCTCTAAACAAACTACCTCCTTCTATTGAAAAAAGCAAAATAGCAGACTTTAAATGATTCTGAAATCAGCTATACCAATGATTTACATTTCAGATGCCTTTGTTTAAATAAAGAAAAATATTTCCATAAGTCAAAATGCTTTCTTGCTTGAAAGCAAGAAATTATTATATCGCGACCGCACATCATTCACAAAGTCTCAGAACATATGGCGAGTAGTAAATATTAAATGATGTTGCATGAAGAGTTGTGTAATTTATAAGTTTAATTGGACGCTGTGTAAAGGTACTTTAAAGGGACATACGCTGTAACTTGTGGCAAGTTTTTCAGTATTCTGCTTCTGTATATCAACAACCTTGTCTGACCTTAATCCGTTTGTCATGCTGAAATTTTGAGTATTTTTTGTCAACACAGCTTGTATGTGTGTAGTGATCATTGTTTATTGTTTACAAATGAATTCTAGTCCAGACTTGAATACAATTTTCAACAATAACAATGTAGATTATACTCATATAGGTTGTGTTGATATGCTAAATACTTGGCATTAAATTACAGTTTAGGGATTCAATGTAGAAAGTGTAGGGAAACTACAAAACAAAAGTTCTGAAAAAATAGCAAATAGATACAGCTTATGGAGCTTTAACAAAAGCCATGATAGAATATGTTTATGACGTTGATAACATTTTGAACTTCAAGGTCTCTTGGAAGAAAGTAAATGGTCAATAAACTCAACTTCTCTTTTCAAAATCTAGTGAATGAGAATATCACATCTCTATTGTCATATTGAGGTAGATGTTTCCTCAAATTAGTGTACTGACTGATGTGGTTAAATTGACTGAAATAGGATGCTTGCAAGACAAGGCATGTTTTCAGTAAAACTTTACTTATAACTACCTTTTCATCCATGTTTGGTATCTTGTTGTGTTGAACACTTTGGTTGGTGTTATATGAACTATCAATGCCACAGGTTTTTCAATGTCTTCTTGTTGAAACTGACAAAGTTCAGCTGAGTTCTCCAGACTGTCCATGAAATCTTCAGATGGACATTCCATAACTACATGACGGAAAATCACGACAAATCAGCTGATTAGTTCATAAAGTGGCATTGTTTTCGTTAGTGACATTTACATATATCTTACTTTTATCTCTACAGTCAATATTGAATCCTGATTTGACAAAAGTATTGTTTGAAATTGACAAAAATAGCAGGACTTGAGGCCGCAACCCTTTAACCCTTTTCCTGCCAAGTCCATATTTCACCATCAGGTCAAGATGGTTAAAATTAATGAAACACGACATATTCCATATGGTGTATTTTAACATAATACTGTACATTTGAAAGCTGTTGAAAACATAAATACTGTAAACTTTATTTTTTTTTGGACTAAAGATGCTAAAACAGATCAAGCCAAGTGGGTGAAAATGTGTCATGTTTTGGTACAATACCCCTTTTTACTGACTTGGCTGATGGGGAAGTGATACTGTCTGGCAGGAAAAGAGTTAAAATTCTACACTTCATGACTATTCCCAATTTTGATTGGATACACTCTAAAAGATATAATTCTGACTGATACTACTCTAGCGTATCCATAAGATGCGCATGCAAGTATTGTACAAGTACCGGTACACTGTATATTGTACAACATACTTCCAAGCTCCGATAATATGAGTGCCCGTAATGAAAATTTGATCTTCAGAAATTCAAATACACTGGCCATCAAAATGCAAGCTTGTGAGAAAAAGTCACAAGTTTTTATTGAATCTCACTAAATCTGCACATGATTGCAAGATTAAATATTAACTGCTGGTGTTAGAATTTGGTAATCAAAGAGTGCTATGAACAGTTAAATGCTACAAAACATCGTGTATAATCTCACATTGTCTGCTGCAAGTCAAGTACCAACATTGCAAAGACACTACTGAACTGACAGACTGTATGGTCTGAGGTGCTGGGAGCACCGCACACATCTGAATCTTTCAGTTTGAGACACCATGACCATAGTTTTTTTTCTATCACAACCACATTTTTTTTCTATCGTGTGAAAGTTGACAATTTTCAGTAGACTCGCTTTTCTTGCAGTAATTCAAATATCTATTTCCTTTTATCTTGAATCCAGTGATGCTACATTCAAAAGCAGCACTGCATGTTCAACAGCTCATGAGAAGGAAGATGAAAAAAACAAGTCATACCTACCTATAAAAATTGGGCCTGGAATCTTTGGTGTTAAAACATCTGATGGAAAAATCTGTTTATAAACACAAAGCAATTTTATTACTGTTGAATTAATTGAAACTGACAACGACTATTCAAAACTGCTTCATTAAAATTCTTTTGAATTTTAAAATTTGAAAGTCTGTATTTGTGTTATTACAGCAATAACAGAAGGGCTGGAATGTGCAAGAGCCTGTATGCCACACATTCAAGAGCAGAAAAACCTGTATCAAGGCTATAAAGATTTTATAATATACCATGTGGAACGATAAAAATGTAGTTAAAATAACAATCTGCAAAATTTTGGAGATAATACTCTGTGCAATGAGATAAAACTGTGTGCAATATCAAAAATTATCGTCATATGTGTCGAGTTTTCAGAAAAGCAATGACCGCATGCCATCATGGATTGATAAATATTATGATGTCAATTGTTTATGTGTAGAACTTGCAAAGCAACATGCATCTACCAATAAAGAATAAAATATCTTAAATTATATTGAATATGCTGTCAGGCTCTGATTTTAAATCTAGAAGACGTTTTTCTAATCTTGCGCTGGCTTTGTTTACATATAGACCGTTTGGGGATGGCAATGTACATAGAAACCAGAATGAAGGTAGTTCAGTGATGAGAGATACATTGAGCTTGTAAACTCAGCCTCTACATGCGAAACTGCGATGTTATTGTTTACCTGTGAATTCTGATCCAGACTATAATTCAAATATCGACAATAACAATATCTTTCACACATATAGACACTACCGGTATGATGACAAGTTAAACACAGGTGTTCCGAAATTTTTTGGGAGTAGAACAAGATCTTGCGATTTACATACAAAACAAAATTTAGTGAAAGAAGTCATCAAAAGTTACAGCTACTGTTTCAGTGACATAAATGGTCTAATAAATATGATTCAACAAAAATAATTACTGAAGACAGTCCCTTAGATGTATGCATGTCTTGATTGAAAAAATACTTTTAAAAATGCCAATATTGCCGATTGTGAGTGACAGAAACAAGAATAGTTTACCTCTTTTCCATCCTGTGTTTTCACAGAATTGCCTTTCTTTAGTTCTGAATATGCTGGGCCTCTGAAATAATAAAGGGGGTGACTAAGGATTAGTGGACAAAGCTTTGCTTGCGCAACTGGGAATTTCTTAGGGGGCTCTAAATGGTGTGAGTGGACTCCCTATGTTACCAATTATTCAAACAAAATTTCTTTATGTCCACCAATCTTCAGTCTTGCCAAACAAGGGTCGGAAGATTATTTTTCTAAAATAACCTCCGAACAAAAAACAATGAACTCTGATTGAAATTATGGACTGTGCCTCTTTTTTATATATGATTTCTTTTCAGTGCTACATATGTGTGTAGTTATGTTGGACCTGTGTACAAATAGTAAGGAGTGAACAGGTACACAGTTAGAGAAATCTGGCAAATGTGTTGTAAGGTACCAGGAGCAACATCTCAAATACCTGTAAAAATTCCAGTTACACACATACTCACAAGACATGTACTAAACACAGTAACACAGCAAAACATCTTGCTGCAATAATACCGATAACATTGATTGAGACTGATAAACAGTGACTCTTTCTACTTACGGAGGTAGGCCCAGTGCTACAGCTTTTTCCACAACAATGTTGCCCGGTTTATCGTTCATCTGAAATCAACAGCAAATACAAATCATCAATCGCAAGGAAATGATTTTGTTTTCTGGACACTTTGTAATCGGTACTAACAGAAAAGATCAGACAGGGTATATAGTTTGGTACATACTTTGTTTGCCATAGTTGGTGAAGTTGAAAATCATACATCAAATTGGGATGAAATGTGTCATGGCTATTACAATTTGTCTATGAATTACTGCCACATACATGTTTAGGTTCACTTATTTCCCAAATTGTCTATTCTTTTTCAAGGTCAAGACAATCCATCACTTTATTGCAAAGACACCTCATTTGCTATTTCACATATCTGACTTAACAGATTTGGTAACCTGTGATATACATCAGATATCAATAAGTATCTGAGTAAATGAGAACATTTACATCGGTTTTATTTTACTCGTATGCTCAGTTTAACCCTTTCACCACAATAGTTCAGCCCAAAGCCATTGTTTAAATGGTGATTGTGGACCTGTTAAAAGGGAATTGGGGTGAGCAGATTAAAGTTGGCCATCTAATTTTTGTTCATGAACTTTGGTTTGTTGGTTCAATTGTTTTTTTACTCAATTCACACGTACCTTAAAAATATACGCAACACTTGTATCAGCTTCAACTATCTCACTCAGCTTCCTTCTCTTAGGTTCTGTAACAAAGCAAGCAGACGGTAAATTATCAACACATCACTCATACAGTTGTCGAAATCCACTTGGCTCCGGACATACCGGTATATGTAGGTCATTAAGGTACAGTAAGTACTCACATGAAGTTGAAAGTCTAAATTTTTGCTTATACTTTCCTCAATGAAACTTCAAACCATTCCCTTCAGAAATCAAGAATTAAACTCAAGGGTTACCGTTCAAAGTTTGTCACTGGAGCAACAAATTACCTAATATTTACTGACATTTTATATCAAAATGCCCCTCCCCAACCCCTGTGTTAACTCTGTGGGGCAAAATCATATTTTTGATTTTCATAGAAATAAGCCTGTGAAAACTTACTCAGTGGGCTTCAAAATGAGCCCAAAAGTGGTAGACCAAAATACAAATTATCGTAAAAGTTTGATAGTCCCAATATCTGTCCCAAAGGCATATTCTACTTAATTGGTCAGTTGAGGATATGAAAATCCACAAAATTTAAGATGTGCCTTACACCCAGTGGCTAAGGATCACTGCTAAGACAAGGTATTGCAGTTTTTCCAATGGCAAGATCTGAATGCTCTTGGATTGCATTGCTATCAGACGGACCACTAGATTTTTCTTGAAAATGGTCCAGAGGAGGACAACAAGCTATAATGTGGATTTGCTCATTCCTGGATATATACAGATAACTTACTTGGACTTCCAAATGATGTACTGTGTTCCACTTTCATTCCCTGGATGACATTTTCTAACAGGAAAGTTTCACTTCCTTCAGACTGGTCAGAGCCGCTTTCTTCTCCTTGTTTCCCTGTCAAGTGATTGCAAGGCAAGGTCAACACAAAACCCTGATCGGTGTTTACATAAATAACAGGCACATTTAAAACTCTTGTAACATCGAGTGGGATTTTTCTACTGATATATTTAATAGGCAATCAACTTTCATCAAACACAAATTATATGTTTCAGGCAATCTTGGCATCTCATATGGACCATGATCATGAATGGCTTTGGCAGGATAATTTTTTCAACCATGTGTTCGAAATCTCAGGAGTAATTTCAGACTGTCTTCTGACTTTTAGCAATTGCAGAAATGCAACACTTGAGTGTATGAGCAATATCAAAAATACATATTTCTGAGTGAATTTTTGAATGTGTAACTTTATCCTGTAAAGAAGAATGATGGTGATTTGATTGCCTTCATCATTTGCAGAATTGCTAACAGTAAAGAAGCATACCGGTACTTACCGTGGATGGGCACTGCTTGCACTGACATTACATCATCTTTCAAAGCCAGCTCTTCATAACTCTTGCATACTAATGATAAAGTAAAACAAAACAATTTAGCGTATCTGTGAATAAGGTTTTATTTATTTATTTATTTATTTATTTATTTATTTATTTATTTATTTATTTATATCAGTTGTTACTATCATGCATTACTTTTGCATTCTGCAGAAGCAATGTCCTCACAGCCTGAAATCATGCAGTAACAGATGGTCAATACTCATCAGGTAATTCCCACATGAACAAGTATACGTGTACTACAAAAATACTGCCAAAAGATAGTGACTTTGTCCCTGGAACATCGTAAGTGACAAATTTGAGGCATCATGAACTACGGTACATGGTGCATCTCAAAATACATTTTTATATGCGGTAAATGTGGACAGTGCTCTTGTCCAAATTCAAGTCAAAGGTCAAAGGGTGACTCACCAATATTAATTCCATCAAGTTGGGCAAATATCTTCACCGCTGACATGATCACAGACTGCAATAAAATTAAACAGTGACTAGTTAACCAATTGTTGAAAATACATGTATTGGTGAAGAGGAACTTGTAGAATACTGATCACTAAATATTTCAAAGTAATTTGATTGCATCTGCACACATGACCACAAACTGCCTACGTATGGTTCCGAGTGCCTGTATTTGTTACAAAAGATCTTGTGAATATCATGAGGGAAAATGCCAAGAGGATTTGACCGGTTATGAAGGGCTTGACTACGCAGTTTCTGCGTAGTGAAGCGTCATTACGTATTCATGGTGACCCTGGCCAGCTGTCAATATCTTTGGGGGCTTTTGTCTTTTGGCCTGCTTTGCATATGCGTCGTTGGACACGACCTGCCAATCACCCAGGTAGTCAATTAAACTATTAATTGACTGTACACCACCCAGCAGTATCAGTCATATTTTAATCGCGTGGCCCGGGTGGGCACAACGTAGGAACGCGTGTATTTCTATGTGTACGTTTCACTTGTGGTGTTGTTTTTACCATCGTGCGTTTGAAGTCCTTGTTTCACCTACAGCATTACCTTCAAGGTGACAGGCTTACTATTAATGTTCAGTATCATTCATTGCACCGAGTTCTGCCCATGGTAAAAACCACCTGTTTTGCCTACTAATTACTGCCCGTCGCTGCCCGTCCTGAATGTAGCCTATCTATAGCTACAGTAATCACATAAATCATTTATCAGTTTTGATATATACTCCTAAATTGTAAGTTTGATCAAAATCGAGACCACATTCAAGGGCTATGCAGACTGTCCATGTACGCACATAGACTCTCGAGAAAAACTTTCTCGAGGGTCTATGTACGCACACACAGTGACAAGAAGGCGGCAAACACCTACTCACCAAGCACATCGAATCGGCGAAAAGAAGCATAAAAAAGCTAGGCTCATCGCCAAAACAAACGCGCCAAGCGCTAACAAAAACCCATACCAAGCGGCCCTTTTCAAATACTCCAAAAAGAGAACTACCAAAAAACCCCATAAAATGACATAGAACACACAAACACTTAAAAGAAATAACAAAAATCGTACACATAACAAACAACTGAAACACAACATTAAATACAAAATAAACAATCACCGTAACGTAACAGAAAACATGGCCGTGGAAATAAATCAGCTATTTCCAAAGAAAAGCCGACAACAACATGAAATTCAACAACAACCTATCATCGCTCAAACTATGAAACTCCGAAAAATAGTACTAGGCAAAAGCCTTAAAATTCATTCGTATTCGGACACCAACAAAACCAAACAGAATAAAACCACCTCAGGATTTCAACAAATAAAGTCGTATAATGTGACTACGCTACATCGTGAGACACAAACAATCGCAACACCAATTCAAAGAAAAGTCAAATTGGACTCCACGAACAACAAAAAAACAAAAATACCCTTTCAAACAAGGAAACAATACATGTCGCGTGCCAAAAGAATCGCGATAAACCAGCTTGCAAAGAATGGACAAATTTCGGGAAAATAACCCTTCGACAAGGGTCGGTTTTTCGTTATTGTCAACACAAACGATTACGTACTCGAATGCGAAAGGCAATTACGCAACACTCAGTATTATACACAACAAGCCAGAACAAACAGTAAACAAAGTAAACGAACTATTAATCAAAATGTACGAGAACAAGCACATCAACCAGGATACTTGTAAGTATCTTGATCCAATAAACATAAAATCCGTACCCCGCAGTGGTACTTATTGCCTAAAAATTCACAAACCTCCGCAAAAATCTAAAAGACACACCAGTCAAAACAAAATTTACCGAAGTAAAGAAATATAGAACAAACAAACAAACTGAACCACCAAACGGACTCACAACGTGACCAAAATTAATATACTTGCCTCGCTAATCGGAAAGCAAGACCACTAAAATGCATTAAAATAAATTTTCACAAACACAAACAAAGGAAAGAATCTACACTGCGACTGATGAGAAACCACACTCGGGTTTCGAAACGCAAGCGTCAAAGGGCGACTCTATCAACTTTTGTAACAACATAGGTCCGGCTGCGTCTCGCCATAAGCTTTCCCCACACAAACAAAACATTACCGTACACACTAATCCAAACTTCTCTACAAATATCCAAAGCGAAACAAACATTTCATTAACACACGCAATCGGATAAGAATGTAGGAACACATTTCGAAACGAACCAACACAAACTCGACACAAAAACATTTAGGATAGTTACGTTGAGAGCCTCTTTCACATTTTTTACATCTCGCTATACTGTCTATGATTCTAAAAATAAAGTCATCTGCCACTTTTTCTGTATACGCGGTTTGGCAAAACTCATCTCTTCGATCGAAAGTTGGGTGATTCTATGGTTCTTTGGGGCACTTAAGTGTACGTCAAGCTTAGGGAATGTGGTTACATTCGCGATGTTTTATTCGAAATTATTTATTTCTTCTTGGGCAAATGCACGTAATTCTGCTGTTGGAAATACTGGCCGCTCATAAACAAGACAATAAACTCAATATCTGTGCATCTTTACTTTTATTGTCAAAGTACCACCGACACCCACAAAAAACCAGTCCAGGTATTTGCAACTCTGCCATCCGACTGGTCAACAGGAAATCAACCATAGGTGTCTTTTGGCACACGTATACGCCAGCCACAACGGTAATCTGCACCACTTATCACCATCGGGAAGGTACTCCTCCCCCTATACCACTGGCGATCCCACCCTCAAGGCACTGCGTCATTCGACCAAGCATTGTTATTGTAATTTCCTGCATAAAATTAACAGCGAGGTCAACCGGTCAAATCATCTTGGGTTTTCCTGGCATGAATTAGAGATCTAAATAATTTTCCACAAACTTCTTAGTGGTTTAATCAACCTACCAATCCCGGTGGACCATAGTACGTCACTTTTTTTGATGTTCCTATGTCTCTCAATGTCAAGGTTAAACCTGTATATAAAATGCACAGATTGCATTAATGTACTTATGTCAGCTGTCGACGTGCCATCCAAGCCTAGATGCACCATCTTTGTCAAATCAAGACCGAGGTTAAAATTTTCACATTGTGATCGCTACGGTAAAGTCTGAAATGTATCACAACCTTCAATATGATGAAACTCTTGCTAAGAATGACAAAGAAGCAATTAAGCGGGAGGTGTACGTAAATGACGGACACATTGTCTGTTCAACTTATGAATTTGGAATTGAAAAATTTGTTCTTTACAAAAAAGATGCCCTGATTAAAGAGTGCCATGAAGAGACAACTTTCCCATTACCAGTTTATAACATTTAGCTGATACATTTATGCTTTCTCTTCAAAGGTCAGCATCTATTGAGTCAGACTAGGAACTGTGTACTTTTCAGAATGTCCTGAACTTGTTTTTTCAGTGTTAGCAGCGATCTACTTCTCTACGCATTTGATGATGAGGTCAGTATAGCTGCCATTTATGTATTCGATAGTTTGTTTCATTATTATTTTCGACAATATCATTTGGGCTTTATTTAAGGGCCAGGATCTGTTACATTTGTGAATTTTTTCACCTTTTTGTTTCCTGTGTGAACTACAAGTTCTTGTTCTACTCCTTAAAGCATGTTCAAACACCAACTGTTTAGCTTGTCATAACATCAATATGAGTAGCATGCACAGTTATTGTTGTTTACAATTGAATTCTAGTCTGGAGCAGAATTCACCAGTCAACAATGACACTGCAATTTATACATGTACACTGCAGGCTGAGTTGACAAGCTGGCATACCTAAACATGCTTTTGGGAATTGAACAGGAAACAGTAGTTGACATTGGCAACAACAATTTAGACGAAAATTTTCAAAAGTTACAGCTACTGTTCATTTAGAGGAATTTTTGCGAGAACACTTTTTAACACTTAGAGAATTCTTCAATGACTGATCATCTGCATATAGTAAAACCACAACTCAATGATACATACCGACCACCCCTCCTATGCTGTTCCATGAAAGACTCGTCAGGAAAACACTCTCAACTTTTGAAAGCCACATTCTGAAATGTAAATAAACAACAAAGCACATTACATCACAACGTAACCAGATCATATACATGTATCTGATCACTCAAAGAATTTCAAATCATTTTTACGTGATCTTTAATTCCTCTCTGACGTCATTTCAATGATTTGGTAAATTTACCAATCTGATTAAAATCTGATGTAGAGATGGGTTGGTCTTTTATGCCATTGCGAAAAAATAAAGACCACAATATGGCAGCGTAAAATACCAACCCATCTGATCTCTACATCAGATTTTAATCAGATTGAAAATTGACATCCTATTGATCTGAGCAATCAAGAGATGCTCTCAGAACTTGACTTCACTGATAAGAGGGTGTTCAATTGAAAAGGTGTCATTAAACTATCAAAATGAATTTTATTCTACTAAATCTTGACATGTTCAAAGTATGGTAGTCCTTAATTTTCACATATACGGTAGTTTGAATACTTATCACACAAATATGAAGATACTGATACCAATCTACACACCAGGACGCCCAAAATGAAGATTGAAATCAAATATAGACAAAATTATGGAGCATCCTTTCCACACACATTATTCTCAACCTTTTCAGCGTCAAAGTCAATTTTTGTCACCTTTATGAAACATATCACAATCCAATTTTCAGGTTTTTGCCAAAATTTTGATAAACAACTGTATCAGCCAATGAAATGTGATACATACCGGTATTTATTTGGTTAAAAATTATCAAAAAAATTACAGTAAAATTCATAAAAATTTGTAAAATGTTGCACTTAAATTTTGGTGGAAAAAACTACAGGACTCAAAGGGTTAAGTTGTTCTACATATTTGGTGAGTCTTCAAATCAGCCAAACACAATCAGTTACTTACCCATGTTCCATCATCATCCTCTGAGTTCCTTCACCACAATTGATCAGATACCGACAACTGCGCAATCCAAATACAAACACACAGAAATTAGTTTTGTCTTCATTTGTGGAACAAAGGAGCATGCATGGTAGATTCATGATAGGAATAACGCAGTGACACTCACTAGATAACTTACGTCTCATGTTGCTATTATCCTACAATTTTATGCAGTTTTATAATGTATTAAAAATTTCTCACATGAAACTATCACATCTGTACCAATATTGAGAAAGGAAGAAGCTTTAGTGACACAGGGAAAATGTGTATTCGTTGCTTGGGTAATATACCCTCTCACTGCCTCCATTCACAGGCATATTCACGAGTATTTTGTAACTGTTATTATCAAGTTGTACGACATTCAGGGATCTCCAAGTTCATGGTACATGTACATCTACCAGATCTGGAAAAGAGTTTATCATCTGTGCCATACATGTATCTCCTGGTACAATACAACAGACGACTTCGTACATATACATGTTCAGTAAATTTCTTATTTGGAGCTAAAACTGCATTGACGAAGTCACGAAATAGTCATATCATTATCAATGTAGCTAGGGAGCCATCATTATTTATGACCTAGGGGGGTCGGAGGAATGTGAGGGGGTCACTCAAAAAATTGAAAACTTCAAGAGGGGATGCTCAAAATGTGGAGAGGAATTTAGAAGGAGGTTACTCAATTTTTGGTGCAAAATTGTACCATTGCACACATCAAAATTAAACAATATTATATGGATGGTTACTGGGTATAGCGTGAGCTTTTATATCTGTATTTTGTTGTCACGTTTGAATGTCATTTTGTTGGTTTAACCTTTTTCAACCGTCCTGAAATAAACGATAATAATCTAGCAGGGTACGTATTTGAAAGGTCTTTACTATTGCTGTATTTTATAAATTTTACAAATGCATTATTGGTATTTAACTCTTCTACGTTGGGAAATAGGGTCAGTCAAAATTTCTGGGTTTCCGAAGTTTCCGATGAAATTCCTTCGACCCCCGAACCCCCGGCCGTACATAATGACGGCTCCCCCAGCTCTGCGTGGCACTCACAGAGCTGTGTGTTACCGGCTTTTAGCCTACAGGAGGCCTATAGCCGATAACACATGAGCTAGATCGTAGCTTGACCCCCCCCCCCCCCAATTGGTGCCCGGCTGTTTATTTGGCAGTCGGTGGGTTAAGTTGACGATACTTACTCTGCAAAATCCGAATAGAGAAACAACGATGGTGGACAGTGCGGAGGACCTGACCCCACCACTTGAAGGTAACAGTTACTCGCTCCCTGCGTTCTCATGTCTTCTGCTTGATGCCTAGAAAAACATGACACGGTCCAAGAAACGTAGCGTTTACTTTTCAAGCAGCGTCTTATTGTAGAAAAAGCGAGGCTGTTCTTGACAATTGATGAAAGTGCCATTAAAACAACGGTCTTCGTAGGTTACCGACGATTGCACATGTGTTGCACAGAAGATGATGTCGGGTCAAAGGTTACGTGTAGCGCCCTCTATAAAAGACTCGAACTTTTATCCCGGACCTATGGAAGACCGGTCACGACATGCGACATTCAAAACTGCGACCCTGCGTCCCGCGAGTTTGAAACATGCGACCTGCGACTTCGGCATTTAGACCTAGGTGTATAACCTGCGACTTCACAACAGCGACCTGCGTGTTTGTCAAACTGCGACCTGCGACTTCACAACTGCGACATGCGACAACAACACGTAACGTTTCATGGTGTTTTCCTCAGTATTAGATTGGAGGCGCATTGCGTGAACTTTAATCCTTTGAGCGCCAAAGTCTATTTTTGTCCCCTTTATATAATAAACCCCTGTCAATTTTTCTCCAATTTTTGCAAAAAAAATTGGGAAAAACCTGTAGCCAATGAAATGTGATGTCGATTTGGTCCAAAATTATCAAAAAATTACAGAAAATTCATACAATTGGTAAAATTTTGCACTAAAGTTTGGTGGGAGAAAATTACAGCGCTCAAAGGGTAAAACGTGGAAAGGAGATTTAACGTTCAACATCGATCAATTAATAAGCCATTGCTTTCGCTTTGGTAAATCGTTCACAAAGTCTGGCAAAACTCAATTCATGTACACACCAGTTCACTCATTTTCATCTGGAGAGATAATTTTATGACGGAAATGTTGACAGTACGTGTTAATGCATGGAAAATAATATGCTACGTGATCTAGGCATTTATATGTTTATATTATAATTTCAAATTATTTTAGATATTCTTCGTCTGCCTTACCTCGCTTCTTTCCTTATGTTATCAACAAACTTTTTGATTTTTAGAAATCTCTGGTATTTTTCCTCATATCACTGTGGTATAACCATCTAGCTGTCTGTTTAATCCGTTGTCCCCCCTGTATCATAACTGCGTCAGTGTCATTGCAAACATTCGAATTTTCAGTTATTGTCGTTCATTTTCTAACATTTCCAGTTTTGTTCCAACTCTCCAGTGATTGATCATCGGATGTTGCCATCTTTTCGTCTAATTTCATTTTTACTTTTCGTCAAAAAATCGAATTGATCCAACTTTTGTTCAGTTGGAAAAATAAAAATATTCTTACTGGTTAACTTCGGACTACATTTGTCTACACAAATAACATATGCAAAGTAAAGCAGTTAAAATAATACTGATATTGACAGAAGTGCAAACATATTTGCTAACCATGAATAGCCAGAGACCGACTCAAGTTCTTTATAGATAACGCGAGTTAAAACTGTAAAACAGGACATAATTAAACCCTCCTACAATCCTATTTTCAGTCTTTAAGCCTAGGCCTACATACATACTATAATATGTACATATTATTTTTTGTGTGTATATAATATTTAGATCATGTAGGCAGAAAAGTTCCAGAAAACTATTAAACACTGATGTAGACGTTTAAAACCCTATTGCTATTGCATTATTTCAGATCGGTTTGCCTTTCGTAAGAAGGAAAATAAATTTGTGCTCTTCGTTTGTGGAATTCTCTACCGTCACAGCTTCATACACTTCTATCGCTGGTTGAATTCTTTCGCTGGCCGATTTTTGCGTAGGCCAGCGGTGCGAAAATAATGCTCTGGTCGCGAGAATGCGGTAAACCGGCTGTTTTAATATAGTGCAATGGTGTCCCTCGTGTTTTTCAGGCTCGTGTTCAGAGCAATGGTGCGAACAAATCAAGACTGATATCACAGTTTGACAAACACGCAGGACGCAGGTCGCTGTTGTGAAGTCGCAGGTTAGGCCTACACCTTGGTCTAAATGCCGAAGTCGCAGGTCGCATGTTTCAAACTCGCAGGACGCAGGTCGCAGTTTTGAAGTCGCAGGTCGCATGTCGCATGTCGTGACCGGTCTTCCATACGGACCCGATCCCATTTCGACGTGCACTCTAATTTCAGGACAAAATTTCCTAATTCGACTTCAATAATGTTGCTTTATTTTGCACGCGAAAATAACATTCCACCTCTCAAATATAATATAATCTCTCTTATTGTTTAGTCTCAAAGTAGCTCTTTAAAAAGGCCGCTGACAGCTGTCCCTCCACTGTGTTCCAATGTATACTCTTTGTTGAAGAATTTCAGTGGATCATGGATGTAGTTTTGTTACGAATTTCTGGTGTGGTTCATTATTTCATGTCATCACTACACAAACTCATGTGACATTACGAATTAATTAAACAACTCTTTTGGGAATATTTGCCAACACATTTTTTTTTTTTTTTTTTTTTTTTTTTTTTAATACTTCTGTCTTGGATTGTTCCTATACCTTAACGATCACCATAGCATCCATTGCGCAATATGCATGACCGATGTGTTCTACCAAAGTTGGTATCGGGTCAAAGGTTAGGTGCATTCAATTCACCACTGGGGATGGTACCACAATTGATCTTTATAGGTGATCAACAACAAAAACACTAATGGACTGAAAACGGCGAAAAGAGTCATGCTCTGCCTTTTTTGGCAAAAAAATCACAATTTACAGGACCTGGAGCTCTACCAATCATGCAGCAGATTTAAATAAGACAAGAAACACAGACATATATGAGTGTTTTCTTTGGCATAAGTTTTTAATTTCAAAGACAAAAAATTGACAGCCATTGCATAAATTATAATATAGACTGTATTTTTACATAAAGTATTGTCTTGTTCTTTTATATGCCTGCTGCCTTTCTTTATGATATATAATTTTTGCCTTTAATATCAAAACACTGCATTTAAGTGTTCACTCATGAGTTAAAATTTATCAAAAATACACGCCCTACATTTATCATTAAAACAAATGTGTGAAATTCAAGGACTCAAAATTTCAAATATTTACAAATCTCTGAGTTATGTAAATACAGAAAGATGTCAACATTGAAAATGTCCGTGTGCTGGTATGTGTAGTACTTTTTAAAAATTACATTCAATATAAAAAAGTGGATGGCATTACAAAATAGGTTTCAAAGTTATCAAAATTCTCTGCTAATACATTATCAATTTCAAACAATTTTTATTTCATTATTGTCCAAAAAGGTTAATTTTGGTACATGCACTACAAATTTATATCCATGGATCAAGGAGGTCTGAACCTTTTCACAACAATGGTTTGGCCCAAACCATTTGTTGACAGAAGTGACAGTAGAACTGTTCACAGGAATATAGGGGTGTAGACGTAAATGTAATAAATAGACTGTAAATCAGAAAAACTTCAAGAGGTATGTGTTTATACTGAAAGATTTTGGTTCATTCCATTGTGAAGCCCCATCAATATTTCTGTGTCAGTTTCACAGTAAACAGTGGCGATCCCAAAGGGCCGCAAACATTTCTGATAAGGTTGTTCAAAACACGTCTGTAAACACAAAAGGTATATTACTTTTAAACTCCTATATTCCTGATGTGGATTGTGGTGCATAGAAAAACACAGCCAAAAGAAAGATACCAGTACAATGTATACTTTTGCAAAGAAAACTGTCATTCACAAGTGATACCCCATTAAATTATATTAGAAGAATTTTTCGTTTCAACAGGAATTAAGACACATGACGTTGAATTATTGCTTGACATGGCACATCAGCTTCATTCTTTCAAAAGTTGTTTGCAATTTAATTCTACATCCAATTAAGATCCTTCTTTAGGACTAATCAGAGTGAAAATCCTCTATATTGGTAATCCATGACAATTGCTACAGGAGATTAGATTGGGCAACTAAAAGATATAGATTGTTGACTTTGAAATACCTGTACCAGACTTAGGTAGACACACAGTTCAAAGTGCGCATGTTGGAAAGGTTAATATTCAAAATTATTTCTTGTAATGTACGTGCCTGTGTTACCATGTGTTTTCACAGTCAAGAGTTGCTCCACTTGAAAGAAAGAAATTCTCTATGATGGCAAAAACTGGGTTTATTTTTTTCTCCTGTCCCAGTAGTTCTTTTGTGGTTTTTTTTCTGTGCATATGTAACAATGTATCTCATTGTAACTACATGTATCTGCACTCATGCTTGCTTGTGTATTCTCATGCCACTCGGATACTGTGCACCATACTACTATCAACTCTGAAAGAATTACATGATCATTGCTCTGCTGAAACTGATAGCACTGTGCTTGCTATCTTTAAAAGAGGAGATATTTCTTGTGGACACACATTCTGGGTTTGTTGTGTTTATCACCCCCACACAGTAAGTGAGGCTACCAACAATTCTCCATGATCTGTACACACTGAGATCACTCATTGAACTGTTCAAACAAATTCCTTCTGTACATAGAACAGCTCGGTCCATACATTTCAAAATTCTGACAACATAGTTTTCTGATTTCCCACTGTGAATAATGAGAAGATAAACCCATTTTCCGCGGAGGAGATAGCAATTTTTGTAATTTTGTCAACAGAGATTTTTGACAGCCATACACAACATTTTCAAGGAAAATAAGGGAATAAGTTGCATCAGTTTTGGTAAAAGAATTCTAAGTTTCAAATTGTTAAGAAACTGATAATATTGAAGAAGCTTTCAGCAAACAATGTCTGAGCGCACAAATCAAGGGGAATTGTGGGTAGCCTGACTTACTGTGCCCCACATGATTGAAACTTGTCGCTTCCCAGTTTCACGAGGAAGCCTGCATTGAAAAATACAATCATAATCATCATAACCCAACTTCTGTGTTCTTTCTGAAACAGAATTGCACAGTGTTGTGACCAGTTAGTTCCTGCTTAAAGGCCATAGGGTTTCGTTATACCATTAAAATGGAAATATTGATACAGCACTTGTGCAAGCATGTCTGTGCTGTTTCAAACACAGTCCCTGCGCAAGTGCGCCATATTTCACAGCACTTACGTACTACCAACGGAGTCTCACATCTGCATTATTAGAATATTTATGTAACAGAGCTGCTATGATGCTTTCAAGTTTCAATATATTTAGGATTTAGATATATTCAACATATGTACGTGTGGATTCGATGTTGATGCATTCTGGCAAAGTCACCTATCCATATCAAAAGTACAAATCTTTGTTGCTGCAATCATATGCTCCAAATAACAGGTGGCATGCCTTTTGGAAGTGCATATTATTTACCTATTATCTATTTACCATTAAAGTCAGTGCTCTCAAAAAGGGGAAAATAGAACATGGCTGGTTCATTTGCATGTTATGTACAATATTTACATATAATTTGCATAAAATTTGCATATATTTTGAAAAGTCAACACAGAGTTCCTCTTCATTATCTCTTGAAGGAAAATGATAGATCAGATATTACAGTAGATAAATGGCCAGTTTCACGAGGAAGCCTGCATTGAAAAATACAATCATAATCATCATACACCAACTTCTGTGTTCTCTCTGAAACAGAATTGCACAGTGTTGGGCGATATCAGGAAATAACTGGTAAATATCTATCTGCTTATTATCTTTGCATTTCAACAGACCAATACCAACTACCCATTATGCCAAAATATGACAATATCTTCAATTGCTTTTTCATAGATGTATTGGAACTTGAAGTTGGGGAGTCAATCAAATAAAACAACTATTTCTTGTATCACATAATTTTTGAAGTTTGACTTCTCTATGAACATCACTGAAAGTAAAACAAACTTTGAATAATCGCAGTTAAAATATCTTGATGGCTGAAAGTTAGGAAAAAGTCACCATAACTGCAACAAATCATACTGTTTGTATAATTCTTCGATTTCATCATAAATAATCTGTATAGCATCCACGACAGGTGTGATCAATTCCACAACTTTCTCTGGTTCTTGTTTACACAGGGTTTCCATCAGTTTCCTCCTTCCGGGCAAAGTGTAAACTGCGACGCCAGCCATCTTCCGTATTATCCACATGTGGTGCTTTGCCAGGGTTCGGTGATACACTTCCATGGCCATAGTCGGAATCTTCTCCGTGTCATCGCTGTCCGGAAGCGTCGCATGAATTCAGTGATGAATTGCAAGGGCCTGTGGAGTCTCATCAACAGCCGGGAACCTGAGCGTGAACCATTGGGCAATTTTCCTTTTGCATACTTGTTTTTTACTTCAAACTTGATCATCGACTGTACAGTCCTGTAGTGGTGATGATGTTCCGATTTCTGGTGCTGTTGAAGAGTGTCAATTTTATCTCTGAGATCCTTGGCGACAAATCCAAATATTGGTCCCAAAAGGTCAAAAAATCTGATGTAATAAATAAAAAAGAAAAATTATGAAAGAAATGAGTTACAATAGAATGCACATGGGGATAGATATTTTGAGCCTTAATTTTCAAAAACTTTTCAAATAAACTGCTCATAGACCCTCATTTTGAAGCTCTTGGATTAAGTAAAGTTTTCAAGTTCACCATCTTAGTTTTGTGAAAATTAAAAATTGCATTTTTTCCCATTTAGTAAACACAGGGATGGTGGGTGTTTTGAATTCTGAATACAGGTAAAAGTTGAGTAATTTGATTTTCTCATATCAAAAATTTGCACAGCAACCCCCTATTTCATGAAAGATTTGGTACAACTTGAGATAGGGGGAAAGTTTCCTTGAAGGGCCAGTAATGCTAACTTTTGATAATATTTTCACCATTTTTATATTGAATGTGAACCTGGTTCTACCTCCCAAAGCATGTTGATATACACAGTGTTCAGCTTGTCAACTAAGCCTATACATGTGTAAACTGCATTGTTATTGAAAGACAGTGACTTCTGCATTTTACACATATAAACGCTAAGTTAACAAGCTGAAAGGTGGGTGTTTCAACACTTTGGGGGATTAGAATAAAAATTGATATATAAAATAAAAATAATGAAAAAAATCATCAAAAGTTAGCATTACTATTCCTTTCAGAAAAGTTTGAGCAAAAGTCTAAGTATTTAAATGGAGGCTGTCGTCGGAACTGCACTCAAAGGTACATGTAGCTAAGGACCCCTATAATCGATGTAAACTCTGTATCCAAGGCATGTTGGCAATAATTGATGAAAGTTACATGTTTGTCATGTACATCATTAAATTTAAATATTGAATATGTTATTGCAAAGAAAAATAACAAATTACAGTCTCATTTGAAAAAGTGGCCACCCTTACTACATCATTTATATTAACCAGCAAAATGTCGCTTATATGCCAAATTTATACTGTGTCTATACTTTATTTATACATCTATTTATTTATTGTATGGGCAGGGATTTTTTATCCTTTACCCTTCAGAAAATGTACAGTGCACAACTTTCTAAAAAGAATAAAATCCTACATAATCAGATAAACAGTCATGTCAACAACCACTAACGCGAGAACGTGGGATATATTGAAGACTGCCAAAGAAGGCGTAGACGAGCGCAACAGTTGGTTGGTCTTAGGGATGGGCCATTGATATCCCGAGGTCTGGAAGATTTTCGGGGAAAAAAGATTCCCAGCTATTGTCGATGAAAAAATTTAGACAGAGAAGGCTTGAGAAAAAAGATGGGACAGTGGAAAAAAAATAAATAAAGTACAATGGATCAGGTAAAAAAATAATGCTACCTCATCAATCTTCCAGACCCCCCCCCCCCGAATATCAAATAGTCCACTCCTTATCTGTTTCAAATTACACTGTGTGCGGATATGATGAGCGACTGGGTCCATGGAGGAAAGCCATAATGGCCACGTTACGGTTTATAGCAGGTCAAGGTTGGACAAAATTTACCAGCTGGTATTTAACGCGTACTTTCTAGCAGGTCAAGGTTGGTTAAAATATCACCAGCTTGTATTATTATATTACACTCAACTACTTCCTGCCTAACGTTTACGGTTTCCTGGCTGCCTTGGCGGCAATCCACTACCTGGTGATGTGAAGTAGTTTACGGCGGTCAAAACTATAAAACATCTGTTCTGTTCTGAAGCATGGCTAGTTCGAATAATAGTCACTGTGCATTCCCATTCGAATTTGAATAGGAGTGCACGAGTGGTAACTATGTGTCAGACACAGAGTGATCCTATCATGGCCTGTGACAAACACAACGAAACTGAAAAAAAATGTATAAACACTGTGGAAATTTACTCATTAACTTGGTCCAGGCAACAGGTTTTGATAATTGGCAAAGTACTATACAGTGGAACTTTGTTTTGGTATCCATGTTTTGACTGTGTCGAACAAGGACTCAACTACGCGTACAGCAATAAATAACGTACGGCTTGACGGCGTGACGTGGCGTGTTTGTCGCTGATGATATTCTACAGGGCCGCCTTATGTATCACAACTAAAATTTAAGCAACGCCAGATTATGATGAAGAAAAACTCACCGAGCCAGTTCGCAGTAAGCGGCGAGGTACTTATCGAGAAGTACGACGTTTTCTTCTGGGTGACAAGCGGTTGCCTCTTTGAGCACTGTGCCCAAATCAAACTTATTGGCATGCCCCATTGTCGAGAAAGTCATTCACTGCACCCAGAGCAGAGGAGATTCCGCCGGCGGTTCCAGTCACGGTCACGACTGTCGTCTGACTTATAAAGATGTTGTGTGAAGTATCCACTCCCTTACTAAGCAGACTGTCACCAATCATCCAAGTTACGAGAGCACGGTCAGACGGATTTCGATCAATTCACTTTTTTCCTGTTTCGTAACCCACCGTGGATTGTTTATGACCCCATTCAAACAAAGCGGCAATAACCCCTCACCTGCAAGTACGCGTGACCTGTTAGCGGTTATATACGGTTACCCATACTGCTCTTCGGTCCTAACAATGACAGGGGTAACTCGGGCCACGGTTTGGAATTCAATCAATGTTTATTGTACTCAACACACACTAGTAAAGTGTGTAGTATGGTGCACGTGCATTCCAAAATTGGACAAAGTACAAAATTGAACACTGTCGTTACACTGAACACTCCAACGCGCCTGTGACTCGGGCCCAGCGCCTGTGGGATTATTCCTCAACTTTTATATCTTTTATCGGATTTGGTAAGGAAAAGTGGCTGGAATTCAGCCTATATTATTCGTTTTCGAGTACATGTAACCATGGATGTAAAAACTAGATGTAACATTTCAGCTGCTCCCTCCCGCCACTGAAAATTAATGTTTGCTGTCTAGGTAGTTGATTACTATAGTATGCCATGGAGGTTTTGTTTCACCCGCAGGACAAAATAAAAATTTGTAAGTGTATACGTTTCTGTAACATAAACAAGGTCATTCTTGTATTTATCTATTTGTTTTGAATGCGGTGCGACCTATCATGCATGATTATTTAAAATGCGCGGCTAGTGGTTGTGTATCGGAGTGTTTTAATAAGGTAGAATGGGTTACTGGAAACACAATTTATTTTTATTTGGTCTAGCACTATTATTTTTGTTTTCAATGTACAGTCGTTTCGAAAAACCTGCGGCGAGTAAATAGTGTTTGTTGATCGATTTATAGATTGATTGATTGGGGTCACTTAAAATTTACTTTGGCAGAAAAACTAATATGAGCGGTTTACCTGATGAGGCCATGATGTAGGTCGCTCGAACGAACTTGACGTCAACAGTCGTTATTAAGACTAACTAAACCTTGCTAACATACGAGGCACATAATGTGGCAACTTTAAGAAAGTATGAACCTCGAAACTTAAGTACTTAAACTTTTGCTCAAACTTTCGTCAATGAAAACGTTCACCATTTGCAATTGAAGAAAAGACATCAGGGGTCACCATGCAAATTTTGGTACCAGAGAAACAAGTTGCCCAATAACGGTAACAAAAATTCAAAATGGCCGCCATCTCTATATGCCAACTTTTACGCGGGAAATATCAAATTTCGATTTTCTAATTAGCAAGAAGATTACAATTTTCCTTACTCCAATTGCTTTAAAATGGTTCCCTGTAACTGGCATGACAGAAAAGAATTGTGAAAATTTGATGAGTCCGATATCTGTCCTCTACCATGAAAATATCCAAGTCACAGTAAATTAAATGTAGGTGTATAACTCAGTTCTGTTCAGTATACTTTGTAATTCCGAAAAGGGTGACAAGAACTTACACCGCATATTCGGAAGCTGTCCTTTTGCAGATTTCATAATGGTACACTTCCACCTAGCAAACATCAAGATATCTCTGACATATATCTCTGATTTATTAAAGTATGGCGCCCGAAGGGCGCGCCGAAAAATGTGAAACACCCTGACTTCTCTGATATATATGTCTGATATATCAAAGTCATGAACCGACTCGAAGAGTGCGCTCAAAATAAGGAACAAACACATATCTTTGACATACCGGTATGTATTTCTGATATATTAAAGTCAGGTGTGGTGGAAAATATGTCTGGTTGTTAAAGTTACGGGCCCAAAGGGCGCGCGCCGAAAAATGTAAATTTGTGCCTGACACGATGCATTTTAGGCAAGTATGAGCCCATGTTGAAATTCAAAAACACAGTGACCAACCCCACCCCGAAATTGGGCATTTCAAAAACATGGTGTGACCACCTATCACCAAAGTAAAATAAGGGTGACCGTCCATGAATCCACCGTCCCCCCCGGCCGAAGAAATTGACCAGTCCTTCAGTAAGCGAACCACAAGTGACAGTCCTAAAATCTGACACTCCGGCTTAGGTGCATGACTGACCATAGAGCCCTAACTGTAGAGGGCGCCCTCTGTAAAGGAAAATTGCTGAATTGAAGTGCCATGAATAGGTAAGGCCAATAAATTGAAAAAAAATAGCATATGTAGTTCGTATACTAGCTTTCTAGAATTATTCAATTTGATTTACGATTTTTTTTCGTTTACATGGTTCAAAAACCTACGTGAAGAATTGTCCAACGAACAAGTAATTCATACATTCATACTCGTGACAAGATGACGATAAAAAGGGTCGCTGGTACCGGTCAACTGTGTACTTCGTAGCTGAGGTATTATAATTATTTCAAAATTTCTACCGATCGTAACACACATCCGTATATTTGATGTTAATTTTTGTCGGACATGTACAGTAACTATTATATATATATATATATATATATATATATATATATATACAAAAAAGCTGACGTGGTTTATCTGAATGGAGGGACTGTGTGTGGGTATAGGGGCAAAGGGTAGTGATTCAGAACATCTAGACACATTCAGAATCTTACGCACATTGGATCGTAATGTGCTGCAAGATGTTATTCAGTGTAAACATGGATAACTGTGATCTGTAGAGGTAATATAAGAGACAAGGAGAATTTTTCCTTGTCTCTAATAACACATAGAAGCATAGACCCTGGAGCGACGGGTCTAAGTAGAAGCTACTCACGCCATGAGAGAATATACCCACTGCAACTTCTTTCTGAAGCCGGTAATGTGAACTTTGCGAGGACAAGTTTGAAGATTTGGCAAGTTAGAAAAAAATCAGTCATGTTTTGCAGATTGACGTGCATATTCCTTTACTTCAAGGTAAAATGTTTGCTTCGATGAATGAAAAATTTAGCTTCACTGCGCAATTACATAATATCATATCATATCATATCATATCATATCATATCATATCATATCATATCATATCATATCATATCATATCATATCATATCATATCATATCATATCATATGTTGTACTGAAATTCTTCAGTGATTTCATGTGTACTCCGGTGTACAGAGACGCGTTCACACACACCATGCAGTTTTTAAATGAAACAATAGTAGGAGATGAGATTCTACAAAGGACAAATGTTTTAACCAGATCTGAGCGAAGGACAACTGTTCTTCCCACCGCAGTCCCTCCTCTTTAAAATTTGCACACAGTCCCTCTATCCACCGCTCTGGACCGTGGATAGAGGTGCTGTGTTCCAACCAGCTTTCATTTAACACGATTGGAAATAATTTAGGATAATTGGATCTTTATATTTTTCTCAAAAGTGTTAGCTGCCTTATAGCTAAATGTTGCAATATTACAAATTACCCATAAAAACGGGAAAAGCAGATGAGTTTATATTTGCACATGTAAGCGACATTGCTTCTCCATCCAATTATCCCAAATTAGTTCCAATCGTGTTATTTGTAGAATTCGGGCGATGACAGGAAATTGACGCGATTCGCTGACTAATTCACACCTTGGACAAGCTTTGGCTGAATTGCTTTCTTCAGGAACAATCTCTTCTGCTGGAGAATTTGTAATTAGGGCCTGTCCATGAAAGGGCCCAGGCCCAGTCATGTGCAAATGCGTGCGTACCATTTTTGTCTTTACAATAACCCGTGCCACCATCCCACCCATGCGGTGATCTAGCACTTTCCCTGCATGTACTGTATGCAATGTGACGCTCTGGTTATGTTCAAGCGAAGACCTCGGTAAGACGTTGCCTCAACGATAGAATCTTTGTATGGGAACCGGGACTGATAAGTTATCAGACAGAATATATACCTACAAGTTTAGAATTTTTAACATAATTGAATAATGCTGTAGGGATTTCTTTAAACTCTGTAATTCTGAAACTGTCATTGCTCCATTTAGCATATTAAAACAACCTATATGAGTATAATCTCCATTGTTATTGTTGAAAATTGTATTCAAGTCCGGACTAGAATTCATTTGTAAACAATTATCACTACACACATGCAAGCTGTGTTGACAAAAAGAATACTCGAAATTTCAGCATGACAAACGGATTAGGGTCAGACACGGTAGTCGATATACAGAAGCAGTATACTGAAAAACTGTCCCCTTAACCACTTGTTTGCATTTCACCAGAAACAAGGCTATAGCTATAGATTAGCTGCTCAGGTTTCTATTGTTTGAAAATCAATGCAGTGCATTGTGGCGTGTACTCGATACATTCTCTCACACCATTCAAGAAATTACAAATCAAAGGCGTGACACTGTCAAACGTTGTTTGCAATGTCGCCCCGTGGATGTCCCATCACGGTTGCAATGAGATTGGTAGAGATTTATTGTTTTTGTATTACATTTTTATTTCCAAACGAACCTATAATTGGGGCAACCTGTTGGTTCGAGATTAAATAAAATAAAAAAATAAAAAAGATGGGGTATTCGCATCGCAAATGACCTGCGCTTATGTTGCGGAACTGCCGCTAGGGACTGCATACTGCTACTTCAGCTTGCAAAAACAAAATTGTAGACATTGGGAATGTACATTTTGCAAACGGAATTATGGCAAGAAAGACACATCGGTCGTTACAGCTGGTGGACAGATAATCTGTCCACCCTAATTGCCTGTAAACGTGTCCACAATCAGCATCGATGACAATAGGTTTGGGTGAAACATGATAACGAAAGGGTCAACTTACTTCTATGTCTGCAGTTATACTCAGGTACGCTTTCCTGTCCCTTTTTAATGCAGCAACGACAAAAATGTCCAATGGAAATCATCGGTTCCCTGAATAGGGAATAAATCTACACTACAAAACTGACCATATCCTCGGTATTACTGATTATCAGTTGTTGTTTTTATAACAAACCGCTGTGGAATGTGACAGATAATTGCCAAATCTTTCCCCCGACATTTGCGCATAGTACTCTGCTTTTATACGTGAAGACTAGTAACCTTACCGCAGTCTGAGTGACGATGTACCGTACTCCCCATCGTCGTAAACCACATGCCTCTTTACGGCAACAGCTAAGAGCTACCTTGATGTTTGCGTAGGCACAGACAAATAGACAGACTGGAAACGCTGCATGCCTTTTGTTCCATTGTCGTCTCGGTAGACTATTGGCTTTTCATATTAAAATGAGCTTCAAAGGTGTTAAACTTTTTGGAGGCTTTGTTTGTGGTTGATAATTACACGAGATTATGCGAAAAATACGACGAGATGGCATCGTACTGCCAGTCGCGTAGCAACCATAGTTACTTTGTGAGCTCTCCGGCCAGAAACACTGCTTCACGCCAATCAAAACATAACACGCCAGCAGTTTCATGAAAATGTCCTTCCTTGACGCACGTGTAAAAGACGGTATGACTGACCGTAAACCATTGGGTGAAACCAGACAGTATCGATAAAAGACTTTCAAATTTGGTTCAAACACACTCATTATATATTCATAAAAATATGAGAGGAATTTTTAAAACGGTAAAACTCACTTTCCTGAAGCTCAAAACACTCCCGTTTTCGCCAGCACGTCAATTCCGCTCAGCACCACACGACAACAACAACACAAACTTTGCCAAACATACTTTCGCTTAACAATTGGCGAAAATCCGAAAATTACCGAAGGGTGCATGGTCGGCACTCTTTGGAAAAGAGAGGCGAGAGCAACCTGAGGATTGATGGGTTACGTAACCGCTTCACGCCTTAAACAATACCCGTTGCGAATCTTTCTATGTTTGTCTGTGGCGTAGGTCAGCGGAGCGGAAATTATGCCCTGGCTTGCGAGAATGCGTACTCCCTATCAACAAACATTCATTAGATATCCTGTTGTTTCATTCCATTAATGCACTGGTCTTCGTATGATCGACTGTCATGACAAGCTGAATGCATTAAATGTATTTTAGTCTTTAATGAAATTTCGACGCTGCATTGTATAAACCGAAGAAAACTAAATGTTAATTTGATGAGGATGAGGAGGAGGATTAAAATGACGATGATGATGATCATGATCATGATGATCATGATGATGATGATGATGGCAAATACGTGGCTATAGACGCATGCACACTGCCTTTGAATCGCAATTCTTAACATTTTAAACTGTCACTTCAAGAATAAAAAAAAAACACTGTGACTCATCTCCTTAAAAGCCTTGCTTTCACTTAAAATGACCATGTCTTTACCTCAGCATAAGTAAGAAAAAAAACCTGTCCTGCAATCGATTCAAATCATGGATTGCTAAAATACACGATCTGTATACAAGTTACAGTGCCAAAGCCGCAGTCATGGTAAATTGTAAACAAATTACAATAGCACCAACAAGATGTCTTCAGCCCTTGATACATCATGGCCGCGTTGATTAAGCTTATTTGATTCGGTCAGGAGACGAAATCGACCCCTGCCAAAGGCTGTAATGTAACTTGGTCCAGCCAAAAATTCGTCATATATAATCTGTTCCCTAAAATCGTCTCTTTATATACCGAAACATAGGGAACCAGAAATATTGTTGTTGTTTTTGTTGTCGTTGTTGTTGTTGTTGTGGTTATATATAAGTACATGTAGAGTGTACGTACGGAGAGGGTTGCATTGGGGTAAGGTGAAGTACTACGAATTACGTCAAAATTAAGTTGTGGTGTCATTTTCTTGAAACTTTGCACAAATATTCTTGGAAGTAGTGCAAGTGCAAAAATGAAATAAAAAATGGGGGTCACCACGCTCGTTTCCATGGAAACGGACGTTAAAATGGCATCGTTAGAAATAAATAAAAATGATATTATTCGCTTAAACTAAAGAAAGCAATTATAAAACGCTTAGCAAATGAATTAATTTTAATAAATACCGAGATTTAAGATCCATATCTATCGAATGTATAGTTTTCATGATGTTTTATGAAGAAATCTGGTTCATCCAATCTGGTTCATTCAATTCTTTTGAATCTCTTGACATCAAACTTCAATCATCAAGTCAGACAGTGCGTATTATCACCATCTACCGCCCGCCGAAATCAAAGAAAAACAGATCGACTACACATGATTTTCTCACCGAGTTCTCCACACTACTGGAATCTGCTGTAACGTCACCAGGCTATCTTGTCATTGCTGGTGACTTCAACTTTCATCTTGATGACGGCAACTTGCCCGATACAGTGAAGTTTACCACCCTACTGCACTCTATGGGATTGCGTCAACACATTCTCTCGCCTACACATAACAAGGGACACATCCTAGACCTAGTTATTACACGTTCAGCAGACCAGATTCTCCACTCCGTCAATATCACTAATTCAATGAACTCTGATCACAGTCTTGTACGGTTCGGTCTGACCGTTCAGCGTCCTGCAAACAGTAAGGTGAGGATCTCACGGCGAAACTTCCGTAACATGAGCACCGATGACTTGCGAGATGAAATCGCTGCTAAGTTTTACACATATCCACGTGATATTAACATTGAGCGTCTATCAAAATTCTACATCGACTCAGTCACGGACATATTAGACACTCTCGCCCCCATCAAGCATAAAGTGGTGACTGATAAAGTAAGAGCTCCATGGTATTGTGAAGAGCTACTATTGCTACGGAAAACTGTGCGACGACTGGAGACAAAATATCGCGCCACAAACCTTGAGATTGATCGTCAGATTTCCTGACAAAACGGAATGAATACTTTCGCCGCTGTGATGATTTGAAGGCTGACTATCATAGGACTCGCATTGAAGAGGCAGATAATAAGAGGCTGTTCAAGATCATCGCTGAGTTGACTGATGCGAAGGCGATTCACGCCAAAGAGCTACCTTGGCAAATTCCATCGAAGGAAATTCCATCTGAATTCATGAACTACTTCAACACAAAAGTCTCTAAACTTCGCGAAAGTTTACCCAATGTCAGTGTTGACAGTGACTGCGTTTTACCATCCCATACATTTCCAGCTTCAGTGATGTGTCTGCAGACCAAGTTAATACCCTAATTCAACGAGCAGCGCCGAAATCATGTGATCTTGATGTACTGCCAGCGAACTATATCAAGAAATTTGCCAGTGTTCTATCGCCATTCCTGGCTCATCTCTTCAATGAATCGCTGTCATCTGGAAGTGTGCCCAGTCACTTTAAATCTGCCGTCATCCGACCACTGCTAAAAAAACCTGACCTCAACCCAAACATCCTGAAGAGTTATCGACCGATATCAAATCTACCATTCTTATCTAAAGTTCTTGAGCGCATTGTTGCATCGCAGTTGAGCAGTTACCTCAGTGATCACTCTCTGTTTTCCAAGTTCCAGAGCGCATATCGCGTTCATCACAGTACAGAGACTGCCCTCCTGCGTGTCCATAATGACATCATGCTTGCTCTCAACGACAAAAATGACGTTCTCCTCATCATGCTGGACTTGTCGGCGGCTTTTGACATAGTTGATCATGAGATACTACTTCATAGACTTCAATTTCGGTTGGTGTCACAGGTACAGCTCTATCGTGGTTCAAGTCTTATCTCAACCATCGCAACCAGTGCGTCAAAGTTGGCTCTGCAGCATCAGCTAGTACACATATGAAGTATGGTGTTCCTCAAGGCTCAGTTCTGGGTCCGATTCTTTTTACTCTGTACACATCACCACTTGAAGACATCATCGTCCAGCATGGTTTTAATCATATGATGTATGCGGATGATACACAGATTTATGTTGTGTGTAGCAGACCTGATGAAGTTCGAGTTTCTGTCGAGGTATGCGCCAACGAAATCCGCTGCTGGATGAAATCCAATATGCTTATACTGAATGATGAGAAGACAGAGGTTGTTACAGTTTTCGTCTCGTCTCAGATCTGATGCAGTGAAACTCTCAAGTCTAAGGATTGGCGAGTCTGATATTGCCCCTTCTGCTACAGTTCGCAATCTCGGTGTGAAACTTACCCATGACGGCTCGATGTCAGACCATATCAGCCACATCTGTAAGAATGGATTTTATGCATTGCGTAGAATTGGCAAGATCCGTCAATTGTTGGACAGACCCACCACAGAAAAGATGGTCCATGCATTTGTAACTTCTCAGCTGGATTACTGCAACAGCCTTTTGTATGGTGTTGGGAAATTTCAGCTCGGACGCCTTCAATCACTTCAGAATGCTGCAGCTCGCCTTGTCTCGCGTACTCGAAAATTTGATAATATCACACCCGTTTTCATTGATCTACACTGGCTGCCAGTAGAAGCTAGAATTAAATTCAAAATCTTGTTGACGACCTTTAAAATAGTTCATCGTGCTGCTCCACTTTATCTCATGGATCTGATCGAGATATACCCCTACCAGAGATCTCAGATCGAGTAATTCGTTACGCTTAGTGCCACCGCGTGGAATGTTCAACAAGGCATATGGGCAGAGAGCTTTCTCTGTCTGCGCACCTTCTCTATGGAACTCATTGCCTCCTGATATTCGTAATGCCAGCTCCGTTGACTGTTTTAAGCGCGTTTTAAAGACTCACCTTTTTGCAAAGCACTATTACTAATGTTTTGGAAGGTCACCATTTTACCGGAACCGCTGATGCTTGATTTATTTTACGTTTTCTGCTACTTACTCTGTATAATTTTAATAATGTTTTTTGTATTTTGACTGTTTTTACTCTGCAGAAATTTTCATCATTTTTAACCATTTATGTTTTTAGCCTATTTTGATTGTTTTAACATTTTAGTTTGTCATGCTTTGCTGGTGTTTCATCAATTTTAAATGGTAAAGCGCACTGAGACGTATGTGTAGTGCGCTTTAAAGAAATAAATATTATTATTATTAATTTTAACATAAGTATCGATTACAAAATGACGATATTGAAATTATATCACTACATAATTTTCGAATTTTCTTCCTGTCGCTTTGAATTGTGTCATTTTGACCAAACTTGGCGAATAAACTCCTGACATAATACCATTTAGTTTACACTTTTAATAAAAGGGTGTCACCACGCTACTTTTTACAATATCTCTAGGTGAATGGGTAATTTGCGCCAAATAAATGGGAGAGAAATGTTAATTTTTCGCTCATATTGAATAAAAACAGCTTCCTAGGGGGTCAAAATATGACAAGGTTATAAGTCACATGTATTTCTAAGACGCTGGGTCAAAAAATTAGGTAAAAGCGCAATTTCAACAATGACAGGTGATGTTAAATATATGCGCTACAAAATAACCTATTTGCGGCAGGCTGGAGTTAAATCTGCGCAGAAACGTTCTAAAGCGTGTGCGCGTCCGAATTCGTCGCCCTTTACCTTAATAATGATAGTGCCTTGTTGTGTTTCTTGCGACATCTACATTACTGTTGAAACTACAACGTCAACATCAAAAGTTATGTTCGTCGAATTGTATTGTCAACAAAAACAACAACATGACTAATATAAACAAAATCAGGTATACAAACGACAACAACACAACAACAACAACCAGATTTCTGAATCCCGATGGAAAATCACCCGCTCATCTATTTTGAATTGGCTCTTCCAGTTTTTGCTGAGTAATCAAAGTCAAATTTCGATTATCAGAGGAAGAGGAATATATATATATATATATATATATATATATATATATATATATATATATATATATATATATATATATATATATATACCGCTTAATTACATCTACCAATATGTCAAGCAAATATACCGTTGCAACGTTATTTTACAACATTTTTATCAAGCTTTTACGTTAAATAACTCAGCAAAAATAAACGAGCGGAAACCTAAGTTTCCTTGACGGGTGATGACATGAAATGTCAATCATACAGCAAGTCGTTAATAATAAGCGAAAACTGTATTTACAATATAATTGATTAGATAACTATTACGGAAGTCATTTGCCTGGCAATGTCGACTGTGTAAAGGTTATATTATTTGCAAAGTCAGGTTTTACTGTTTTGTAATATGATTTCCCAATAACGTTTTTATTCAATCGACAATTTTCAAGGACAATAACATGACTAGACTACAAACGCTTTCCACGGTATGGATCTAGCAGTTTGAATAAACACTGTAACAGCCAAGCATATTTACTTAATTATTTATAAAATTGCTGTTTTAACTCACTTTTCAGGAACAATTTGCATTTCATCAAAACAAAAGAACTGCATTGTGCTTGCTAACTACCGTAAAAATGTAAACAGCGGCCAAACAAGTTTAAGCATACGTCAATGGAGATCCCTTTTTACTCATCACTGCGCACTGTTGTAATTGTTATGTCCTTTACATGATATTTTAATGTTGGATGCATAATGGCATGATATCAATCACATTACAAAACCCATTGGATATTCTCATGCCTCGAACTTTAACAAATGTATAGCCAAACCCACTGTAATTTATCTTGTTAGTGTTAACTGTACGAACGCCAACCGTTGGTTCATTAAAATATGTAAAGTGGGACGACATTTATGGCCTAATTTGGATTTATTGCTGTGCAAATTAAGCGCCGCCGTTTATCCAATCAATGGTCTCTTATGCTTGGGAAGTTACGTCGCCAATTTTGCTGGCTGTAATAATACTGGTACAAGTTTGGTCATACAAACGTGTTTGAACAGTGTTGGCTTATCAAGGTCACTGATGTCCTTGTCAATTCTGACTTAGGTTTGTGATTCTGGGGTAAGTTGACGCATTTCAGCCTCTTATTTTTCTATTAGATGTTTGATGTGTGTTTTTTTTTTGCTCAACTGAAACCCCTTGTTCGGGTTGAGCAAAGGTTTTGTATAGTCTCTACTTTTCCACTTTGTAATTACGTAGAACACGATTGGAACTAATTTGGGATAATTGGATTTTAATATTTTTCAAATTTCTCAAATTGTGTTAGGTGCCGTATAGCTGAATATTGCAATTACTCATAAAAACAAGTGTGTAATGGAAAAAGAAAAGCAGATAAGACTACAACTGTGGATTAAATCGACATTACTTTACCACCCAATTATCCCAGATTAGTCCCAATCGTGCTGTAGTCGCTATACATCAAGGCTAAATCGCATAAAATAACAAAAGTGTCCATTTTCCACTCTTCAAAACCGATTACTCGGCTTAGTGACAGCGTTTGTCATGACCACGAAGATTGTAGGTCTCTTGTCACAAAAACATAATGGTATTTATTTAATGAGTCGTCCTCTAATGTTGATCGATTTTCGATTTTGTTAGTCTATTTTAGTTTGTCATAAATATACTTTTACGACTCTTTGCAATATTTACTTTCTGCCATTAGCTGAAAGCCGATGGAGACTTGAATCGATATTAATTTACATCGAAAAAATAGTACCTGTTGAATGTCCACAAGGCGTCACATTGTGTAAATTTCTGGTGTTTATGTTTTGTTTGTGAATATAGAACCTTGTTTTGCTGCAAAATCGTGTTGAAATATTGCTTTGATTACATCTCTTCGACACAAACCCTGTTTGTATAATGTCCAATTTTATTAATGGTGATTAAATTTTCATCCTGACTAGAACGCAATTGTGAACAGTTATATATAGCACTGTACATCGTGTGAATACACCTTGAATTGTGTTTACAAGACAAATTGTTTAGCTATAAGCCACACCCAACGACGGTAAACCTGCAGTATTTGACCAGTTCACGACATAATATGCACGAGCGATGTAAACTGTCAATTATCCTTAATTGGTAATATTATCAAAACTTACAGCTACTGTTCCTTCGCAGTTTATCTGTCTGTTCTTCTATTGTCATTTAAATAGGTGTTTGTCGTATTTATTCGTTATCGTTAATAATACATACTTAATCACATTATTACACTACATGAAGTTGTATTATTGTACGCGAAGACGTACATTTATACGAACTCGTGTATAATCATTGACGCATATTCTAAAAGGTGATGTTGGCTGGCCTACCAGTTGCTTTGCTATTCTCGAGCGTACGGGATAGTATCTGACTGGTCATGCGTGGGGTTCGTGTTCACCCCGCCATCTGAAGGACAGCCTGCAGCTTCAATTTCGCGATCACCTTACCGTCAACAGTCTGCTGAAAGTTAATCCATCAGGTAATTCTCAGTTTAGTTTTTGATATTTACATATATGTACCGACAGACCGCCGCACAAGTCTGAGGACACCTCGATTTGCAAACATAAATACACCAGTTCATACAAACGTAGTCAAGAAGCTTCCGTTAATATGCAAGCATTTCAACCCGGTTGTGACGATTGATCCTCCGATTTTGCCTCATTATGCAACAGTAGTGCAACACTTTCATTGTCATTGTACTCGAACGTTTGTCGAGGCATCATTAAAATTATAATGACGCTCATAATGAGATTGATAGTGCTTTTCAGAGTTATTACATACTATTATTATGTAGCGCTTCTGATTTTAATTTTCTGTTTGTGTTCGTTTCTGTTTATAATTATGATTGATTGTTTGTTGGATTGTTTGTTATGCTTCTTTTGGCATCATAAATTCAACGTGTAATTTGCGCCGCAAAATGAAAAGGTGTGGAATGAGGAGATGGGGAATTAGTTAAGACGAAGTGGTCAACCGTTTGCACCATCCACAAAGAGCCGACAATAATGATGAGCATTGTAGCTGTCTCCAGGGAATAGGCTTAGCAGCACATTAAGAACGCTGTAAATTAATGAACACGGTCCAGGAGCGGGTTGAAAATTGATTGATAGTTTTAGAACACACTGTTTATTATTGGATTACGCCCTTTAAGTTTCGCGACTAAATCCGAAGGTCTTCTTTGTCACGTTTACAAATACAAAAAATGGCAAAACCACCGTACCTTTTCATTTTCTTTGGATTTCATAAGACAAGACCTTTCTTACATTGGCTTTTCCCTTTCCAGTGACATACCAATTGGATAACTTTCTACAGTCGCATTTCAGGTCGCATTTCGACTGATATCTTGCCTTGTACAGTATCTGTTTTTTTATGAGGGTATTTCCATTTAATATTAAAAAAAAATATTCGTACTTAATATTAGCTTTATTAGAATGCAAGGACTGCGATTGCATAATGGCGATATAATTAAACGTACACTTATACGCGCCAAAATATCGAAGCAAAATGCTCGCTACCGCTTCTTCAACTCGAGAGACACACAAATATCAGCATGAACTTAATTTGAGCATGAAGAAAGAAAACTGTTCGTATATATAAAATTTAGTACCTATTACTTTTATTGAAACAAAAAAAAATAGGCGCAAAGTGACAAGTAGGTTTGCCTATCCGATTTCGTATTTGTAAGCGCATGTATTTACGTCCGATGACTGCGCACTACACTATATTTTTGAAACACTTCGCAGATGCCAATTTCACCCCAAAATCAAAGAACATTCTCTTTTTTATCAAAACGTTTCATTTTACATTTATGTTACCGTTTCTAAACAAAAATCCGTTGAACATTCGGGTTGCTGTACCGCAGTCACTCGCTTACACTGGCCCCGGGACTGATATCAGATACGCAGGCTTGTCATGTGTAATCATTCGATTCTATAGCAGATTTGAATCTGTCTCTCCTAACACACGCAATTTTCTTGCTTAAACTAGTCAATACCACTAACAGTAAATCATAAAAAAATTTCTGACCACTTTATTGAGCATTCCTGACTTGCATGACGTACACAGTCGGCATTTTTACAAACTTTTAAGGTGAACTTTATTAGCCATTGCGAAAGGTGAAACCGGTATTTTATACTCCCTTCGGAATGACCCCCATTCCGAGTTCTTATGTCACCTCCCTGAATGAGTTTCTTTTCCCATGCTCTTATGTACTTTCCTACGTACGAGGTTATCTGTACCCAGTTTAGCTATCTATTCATTGCTTTGACTTGGTTTGTGCCCAGTGCGAGTGTATGTGAGCGAGTAGTATGTGTGTGAGTGCTTCGTGTGGAGGGATCGCTCTCAGAAAAGGGTTTAGCCGATCGGTTTGAATGATGTCTTTGCTGGGTGACTTGGTGACCACGTTGAGAGTTCGAAACCGATCGACAATGTACCGAATTTCTCTGAAGGTTTGACTCATCGTGATTCTGCAAAATTATAGTGATGATACTTCCATTACCACGTAAGGACATTAATATTGTCACGTTGAAACACCGCCTTGTTTCGTAAAAAGTCATGACAGTACACTTTTATTCACATTTCGTTTCACAGCGCTTAGCGTGGTCCCCTACAGTCTTAAGGTCAAAGTTGGATTGATTGTCTTCGCTCACGCAAAAAGGATATGTCATTTATTGCCACAGAAAAATACATCATGCTTCAACGATTGGTTAATCATGCTTTAACCTTCAAGGTGACAACTCACTATTGTCAGCTGACATGATACTTAGGCAGTTAATACAATTAGCAGACAAAGTTGTCGAGTAACGGTCCGATTACTGTCACTCCGATATCAGAAATCAGTAGAGGAGAGCGCAATATTATTAAAATCGGCCATACACGATAGAAAACAGTTCTGAATAGGTTTTGCTACACATGTAAAGATGCATGCGTCACTGCGCGGGCGTGCGTGATATCTCGTCTTATTTTATGAAGAGCTTTGTCTAACTTGACGGCTTTTAATAATTTTATTCGTCTTCCAGTGTGGTGAACTTACAAAACTGGGCATAATTCATCTGTATCAGGGAGAGAGAGACAGGTCTTTCACAATTAATCGAGGAGCATTTTCCCCTAAAACTGTCCGTCTTTATCGTCTCATATAGGTATGTACTTTAACTCTAATTTTTTTTCAAAACCCTCGGTAAGAAAACAGCATGGTGAGCGCAATGTCAGCTGTATGAAAACTAGCATACGGTGTAATTATAGTTTCGACCTCCGTGTTAATAAGTTAACAAAGACGGCCAGCTCATATCATTCATGGCTGTTTTTAATAAGAATGCAACTTATGTTCCTGAACAAAATTATCGTTACTATAAACCGTTTTCCTTTTTTTCACCTTTTTCGTTTGCTTTCACTTTTTTTTCAAGAGACACAATTCAGACGGAGAACAGCGATGGACCAAAATGTATCATACATCTTGTATTTCATCTTCTTTATGGCTATTTCCGTTGCCAAGGTAATATGTTTGTACATTGTACGTGCGCGACTTCAAACTTAGCTTTCGTGACGTTTCATTTCTTTATTTTTGTTTGTTTGTTTGTTTCCTCTTGCAAAATGAACAGTCTACATGTCTACGATCGACTTAATTCATGTAATTAGGCCAAGAGATCCATATCTCTCAAGTTCATTTATCTATTTCGTTTGTTTATTTTTTTATTATCGTTCTGTTTTGTTTGTTGGGTTTGTTGTTTGGTTTTGTTTGTTTATTTTTTGGGGGTGCTAATGACACGCGAGAAACCTTCCTAGCGATACTGCAATCATTGCAGAAATGGTAGTAGTATGTTAGTATGTTTAGATGTTCGTTGTTGATGGTGGTCCAATTATTCGCAGATAAGGCAACAATTATCGTGTACAGTGAGGAGAAAATAGCCATTTTTCCGAATGAGATAATACCATAAATCTCACATTTGAGGACCGGGTTTGGTCAAAATAATCTCTTTAAAGCACAAAACTCGGTCTTCTTAAATGTGTGGTTTTAACATACGTTAATTAATGCCCTGGACATTAAATCATCAAAATTGGCAATTTGCCGACAAACGCCCGTCTAAATGTTACCATGCAAGAAGGAATTGTATCACAAAGACGAATTGTATGTAATGTGTGAATGTCATATT